>NC_091662.1:11791250-12092604 GCF_042453785.1 Malus domestica
TATAAAAAAATGAAGGGTTAATCTCAATTACTACTTTAAAGTTTGAGTAAACTGCCGATTTGCCCCCTGAACTATCACCCAACTTTCGATTTGCCCCCTGAACTTTTTAATTAGAAAATTAAGGACTTAAACTAATTTTTTTGGCCGATTTCCCCCCTACCTTTAGTTTTTCATAAATTTCATCCAAATTAACGTTAACTCTCATCATGTGCAAACTACGTAACTCTCATTTGTGGACAAAAGCGTCATTTCACTAGACCTTCAGATAGAAAAGCCATAGAATCACACATATTTGCATAGGTTTATATTTTAGAAATCTAAGGTTTTCAATTATTTTAAAGAATGAAGTGACCGAACTACCCACTCATGTTGTGCATATGCTTCCATTTAACAGAAATTTGGACGGAATGAATGAAAAATTAATAGCAGGGGCAAATTGGCCAAAAAAATTAGTTTAAGTCCTTAATTTTCCAATTAAAAAGTTCAGGGGGCAAATCGAAAGTTGGGTGATAGTTCAGAGGGCAAATCGGCAGTTTACTCTTAAAGTTTTTTGGTTTTCAACATTTGGTACATGAAGTTTTTTTTGTTCCAGTTTGGTACCTAAAGTTATAATTATGGGACACTTTCATACATCCGTTAAGTTCTCCGTCAGAACCTCATTTAATTGATGACGTGGCATCCACGTGGACAATAATTGAACGCCACGTGTCAATATAGGCTCACGTGAATATTAAAAAATTAAAAAAATTAAAAAATAAGAAAAAAGAAAAAAGAAAAAATCTTTTTCTTTGCAAACTCAATCCGTCTTCTTCCAAGGAAGAAACCAAAATCCACCTCTAATTCTACCAAGAATATCAATTGAAGAAGCTCAATCCCATATCATTACCCTCAAATTCCACCAAACCCATAGCAAATTCCAAATCCGCCAACACATGTTCTCTAACCTTGTGTTCCTCTCATCCGGACTCCTTGATGTCGCCGCCCCCTCCATTTCCTGCAATCATCTTCCTAAACTTCGAGATCTCGTTTTAGAGCTTCGAGATCTTAGAGTCGGTGAGGGACTTGTTGAGGTGGACGGTCTTGGACACAACATTGGCAACCTCGAAAGAGAGAATGCCAATGGTTTGCTTATGGGTTTTTGCGGCAGCAGCACCGACACGTGGTAGCTCATATGCTTCAGCGCTTCGATTCTTCTCTTTCCTCGGGTGGCTCGCGAACCAGAGCTGCTTTGGATCAATTTTAGATTCAGGCTCCTTAGATTTTGGGGTTAGGTTTTTACAAAGGGTGGAGGAGTAGGGATGGGCAACGGTTATGGCGGACGAGTAACCGCGGTTATTTACCCATAACCGTTTATGTTCATACCCGCATAACCGTTTATCCGTTGGGTAATTGCCTAAACGGTTATACTCATACCCATAACCATTTATAAATGGTTAACCATACTCATAACCGCATACCCATTTAACTGTAACCGTTTAATACCCGTTTACCCATTTACCCTTTTTAAACCGTTTATCTTTTTTTTTTTTTACCATTAACCCTTTTTCACCCGTCTACATGTTTTTTAACAACTTGAAAATTAAAAAAAAAAACTGTCATAATTTTCTTTTCTTTTTTTACAATTAAACACCGTTATAGTACATTCATCATACATTTCCGTATTTTAATTTTTGAAGTCCTTATACTATTCCAATAATTGAAATAATAGTTTACGGACGATATTTTCAACTGTTACCAATGAAGGTAAATATAATATTTGCTAAGTATTATTGGGTTACAAAAATTGTTTAGAAGATATTTCTGTCAAAGCATTTCTGTCAATTTCACGGTTACCCATAAGGAATGTAAATTAATTTGGTGAATTCCTTGATGATGAGAATCATCATTCCTGTAGCAGTGTTATTGAGATAATGATCGATGAATTCCTTGCTAATTTATTGGGTGCTAAGTATTATTGGATCGAGAACATGATTTGTGTTAGTTTTACATATATAAAATAAATGGGTAAACGGTTACCCGTTTATAACTGTGGTTAATACCCATAACCGACCATTTAAATTTCGTGGGTAAACGGTTATACCCATAATCGTTTATTTATCTAAACGGTTACCCATAATCAATGGGTATTTGCTCATCCCTATGGAGGAGAGAGAAGGTAGGGGAGCAGACAGGTGGGTGCAGAGGAGGAGAGAAGGGAGAGAACGGATGAGTGGGTGTAGATGAGAGAAGGGAGGGAGAAGGGAGGCAGGGGCTGGGGTGGGGTGAGGTAGGAGACGGATCGGGTTTGCAGGGAAAAATAAAACTTTTTTTTTATTTTTTTATTTTTTAATATTCACGTGGGCCCATATTGACACGTGACGTCCAGACATTGTCCACATGGATGTCACGTCATCAATTAACTGAGGTTCTGACGGAAAACTTAACGGATGTATGAAAATGTCACATAATTATAATTTTAGGTACCAAACTTAGACGAAAAAAACTTCATGTGTCAAATGTTGAAAATTAAGAAACTAGTAAACTGAGATTAACCCAAAAATGAATGAGTGGTTTTTGATTTTGTTGAGGGCCATAATGTCTCCCATTAAAATATGTATATGAAAAGACATGGTCAGATTGTATCAACTTCTTTCTCAGTCCATTAGTTCGGAGGAGGATTCTCTCATTTTCTATTTGAACATTTACGGTTTAATCATGTCAACATCTTATATTGATTTTTTTTTATAAAGACAATAAGACAAAAAATAATATATAAGAAAAGAAGAGGGAAGGAGATGAGAATAAAAGGGAGATAATCAATACTTCTATTAATCTACAACTAAAAAGCCACTAGTGTCGCCTACTTGTTGCTAAACTCACTCAATCTAGAAGATGTTTTAGCGTGCCCGAAACATACGATAATAGCCAAAGGTTATTAATAATTAGATAAACACTTAAAAAAGCAAACATTCCCTCAAATTATATAAAAATTTATAGTATAGCGTATACCGCTCCGTGTTCGAAAAGACAGAAAATTTCTCATCATGTCTATATTATTAATATTATATTATACCATGCACATTTGAAATTCGGATAAAGTTGCATTTGGATCAACACCAATTCATTGCAAATTTGACTCCCAAAAACTTACTACATGCTTATTTGATAATTGGCCGTTGTGGATGCCTATGTAGAAAGATTTTTTTGCTCAAAAGTGCTTTTAGAAGAAGCGCATAAAAATGCTCAAGTGTTTTGACGGTCCATAAGCACTTTTGTTTATTTTATATTGAAAGCAGTTTTTTTTTTTTTTGAACATACAATATTATCTACACTAAGAGGAAGAGATGATTTTAACCTCACAATGAGCTAACAATAATATGATTCAAATTCATCTTTAGCAAGAATTGAACTTTTAAGACTTCACTTACAAGGAAAGAGAAATATCACCCGACAGTAGTACTAAATCACACTTGAAAGCAGTTTTAACCATTCTGAAGTGGAAACAATTGTGTCCCCGTTGGAGGTAGTAGACGTCTAATCCCTCGATTTAAAATCATTCAACCATATCTTCAATTAGCGTTATCGATTCAAATCTAATCGTAAGACGTAAACATCAAACGAGGCCTATAGGTTAAATACAGTTGAGTAGCAAGTCAAAGTCCAACAAATCGCCTAGAGAGGCTCTAAACCAAAAACACTTAACAAATTAAATACATTCGGAGATTTATTCCCCATTGCTTCAAGTACACATTCCAATCCTCGATTGAAATTATTGACACCATGAGTTTTTAACCCAGAGAAATGCAACACATTATTAGTCAAAAAGCTGTACCTACAACAATTGACAGAATTCTTCCTTACGGAATCACTACATGCTCGTACCAGCTCTGCAGTCTAGTCGTACCTTCTCAGTAGACACGAGCTTTAGGTGGGAATGTCTCGATTTCATCATCTAATGTGTTCATGTGAACCGGTCTGTAGTCTAGTCGGACCTTCTTATTTTCCCAGTATCTGCATTGAAAATGAACATAATTTATACAATGAAATGCCGAGAATAGATAACGACATATATCCCAAAACATTCTCAGTTACAACTTAGCATAGACAGCTTAACAGAGAACGTGTGTTTTTAACAATTGAGTCTAAAGTTCCTTGTGCCTTTGAAAGTCCCTCGTCCAAAGATGGGGTAAAAGGTGTTAAGTTATAAAATATAAAGACAACAGGCTACTGAAACGTTCACCGTTACTTTTGAACTTTGCCTAGTGGGGATAAACTGTTTGATCTATCAAGTAATTGTGAAGAGAATTTTGCCTAATTGACCATTGTACCTGTGTTTTCTATTTAATTTAATATTATTCTAAAGAGGATGGAAAATTGACTTACCCCAGTGTATGTTTCATCCATTTCTCATCATCCCTTGTCTGCAAAACCAGAAGAAATTTCATTATATAGTGGTAGGGAAAACACATTTTAACTAAAAGAAACAGGGCTAACCGTGAAATCTTCACGAGCATGTGCTCCTCTGCTTTCTTTCCTCGCTTCAGCGGAATGCATGGTGATAGAGGCATTTATCAAAAGGTTTTCCAGCTCTATAGTCTCTATCAAGTCGGAGTTCCTGTCAAAAGATATTATTTTTCAATTGTAAGCTCATAAAATATATAAACAAACGTATATACTTATTTGTCAACATTCTTGTCTAAAACTTTTCACCATATCAAACTCCGATCCTTCAATTGAACATCATGAAAGCTCTCCCATGCCTTGTCAATCAACTGAACACCTACAGAAGAATGCAGAAAGGGGTTAAGTTAAAGGTTGCAATAGTAATTGACCCCGAATCTATAAGTTTGGGGAGAATGAGATCTTCAGTTTCAGGAGAATACAATGAAGCCACTTGACGTATCCAGAAGGGTAGAAAATGGGGTCAAGGCATTGTAACTTCTGTGAATAAGAATACCTTCTTCTAATGTTTCTTGTGTGCGGAACACAGCAGCATTATTTTGCATTATTCGTTGCATATTCAACCGGATTTTTGAAGTTGGTAATGAGCCATTTGAATTCCTTATTTTGTCCAACCATGCAATGGTCTTCTCTCCAGCATCCTTTTCCAGGGGCTTTTGTTTCTCCCCTACACAAATTAATTAGAGAAGTTTAAGTCTTTCATACATATATTATTATTGATTTTATCTTCATTAGCATAAAAATAAGCTTGCCTGGTTTATGGATCTCTGCAACTCTATTTGCACATGCTCGACCAAAAACAACAATGTCAAGGAGTGAATTTGCACCAAGCCGATTGGCACCGTGAACAGATGCACAGGCTGCCTCCCCAGCTGCCATTAAACCAGGAATTGTTACATCTGGATCATCACCTTTAATGGTAACTACCTGAAAAACAAGAGAGCATGTTGGTGAGCAAAAGCAAACTTTCACAGAATGAGCTACATTGCAGGCCGTTGACTAAATAACAAGGGGGCCATTTGACACGAACTCCATCAACTCATACCTCTCCGTGGTAATTTGTTGGAATTCCACCCATATTATAGTGCACAGTAGGTAAGACAGGAATAGGCTCCTTTGTAACATCCACACCAGCAAAAATGGCAGCAGTTTCGGAGATACCAGGAAGCCTCTCCTTGAGTACATCTGGGGGCAAATGATTCAAGTGGAGATAGATGTGGTCCTTCAAAGGTCCTGATGAAAACAACTGTAAGAGTTACTAAACCACACACCCAAAGCATAAAAAACAAAAAAGCGAGCTTCGCTCAAAGATAGACAGCAGCATCAGCAAGGATGAAGGTCAATATCATTTCAGAATGCATCATTACCTACACCACGACCCTCCCGGATTTCCATGGTCATAGATCTCGACACAACATCCCTAGAAGCAAGATCTTTCGCTGTAGGGGCATATCGTTCCATAAATCGCTCACCTTCACTATTCCTCAGGATACCACCTTCCCCTCGTGATCCTACAAGTTGCAAAAATAATCACATTATATCACATTATATCATTTTATAACTTCAATTGAACTGTGACTAAAGCAACAGCATAACAAGATGATAACAAGGTGAGATTACATAGTGGATCATATAACCAAGTTTGATATTAACCTAACAATTTTATCGAAGTCTTAAGAAAGCTAACCTTCAGTAATGAGGCATCCAGCACCATATATACCAGTAGGGTGAAACTGCACAAACTCCAAATCCTGCAGAAGGGACATACAACAATAAAATATACAAATAAAGACAGGGAAAGCTTGCTTTAGATTCAAGATTGGGAAGGACCAAAACACAAACCTGAAGTGGGAGGCCAGCACGTGCAACCATTGCATTACCATCTCCAGTGCAGGTATGTGCTGAGGTTGCAGAAAAGTATGCTCTACCATAACCCTGAAAGAACCACAAAAGATAGATTTAGATATGATTGCTTAAATGGAATAAGGGAAACACCAATGAAATATCTCTAATGGAAGCAAAAACGGAAAATATACCCCTGTGGCCAAAATTGTTGATGACGCTTGGAAACGATGTAGAGTTCCATCCTCCATATTTAATGCAATGACTCCTTGGCAGCCCCCTGAATATTCAATCTCAATAATCAATTACCTTAACCAACACGCACACTGAATATACAAACAACAATCCTTTTGTCATATTCTACATGCAATTCTATCAATAAAAGAGTAAATCTTACGGTGGAGACAGCTGAACATTTTTACACAGTATACCAAAGCATCAACATATAAGTATGAACCTTCAAAATGGTGAGGATTAAGATTTATATCTACAAGTGGAAGAAGGGTTCTCATGATACCACTTCACTAAATTTGAATTTTATGAGGTGTGTCTAATATGCATCAACTTACCCTCACTGTCCATTAAAAGATCCAAAGCAAAGTATTCAACAAAAAATTGTGTATTATGTTTCATTGCTTGTCCATAGAGAGTATGCAATAGAGCATGCCCAGTTCTGTCAGCAGCACAAGCACATCGGTATGCCTGTCCACCTACAGGGTAGCAAGATAAAGGTAAAGGAAGTCAATGTCAGACAACAGAAACCATAAGATAAAAGTAACAACTTCAAACCTGCATGGATACATCGTCTTACCTTTTCCGAAGTCAAGACTTTGACCACCAAATGCACGTTGATATATTCTTCCATCTTCAGTTCGAGAAAATGGCAATCCATAATTTTCAAGTTCAATCACAGCTTTCGGAGCCTCTCTACACATATACTGGATGGCATCCTGATCACCTATAGAAACATGAAACCCTTACATGTCAAATACAACCAAAAAGTCATAAAACCACAAAGTCCGTGTCGATCTATCTGCAAGTGCAAGTTGGGGGTGCAAGAATATGAGTGCCTAGGAAATCCTATACAGATTAAATAGAATAACCCCTTTAATCTAAACAGCCAAGTTTTTCCGTATAACACCCCAGCCCAAAATCTAATGGAATCATAGTTGTGTCAAGTTTTACAGGTAACATACCCAGCCAATCGCTTCCCTTGACTGTGTCATACATATGCCACCTCCAGTCATCCTCAGTCATATTTCCTAATGCAGCATTTATACCACCCTACACACAACTCATAGCATAAACAAGGATATCCAACCGAAAGAAACGAACTTGACATATTGACATTATTTCGAGGGAGCTATATGCAATAGTCGGAATAAGTTTTGCAATATCTCATACCTGGGCTGCAACAGTGTGGGAACGAGTTGGAAAAAGCTTAGTAATGCAAGCAGTGTTAAATCCATGCTCCGAAAGTCCAATTGCTGCTCTCAGCCCCGCACCGCCTGCCCCGACGACCACTGCATCATAAGTATGGTCCACCACGGTGTACGGAGAACGTCCTGTAGCCTGGAAAAACCAAAAGTGCATACATTATTGCCAAATACAATCGATCACAAGTGAAAATGCCTAAACTTGCACATATATTAAACAATAATCAACTGGTCAAATAGAGAGTTAAAATGATTGAAACCAAAAAAGGAATAACTTCGAATCAAACTTTAACTTTCAAAGGAAACTAATCCAATTAGCAGCAATGAGGGCGTTTCGAATTCGAGGAAATGGAAAAGCAGACGCATGTAAGCGTAGATTCCCTTATTTTCCTGCTAATTCTCGGCAACCAAACAGAACAGGAATGAAAAAAATCAAGTACAAGCACATATACAATGAAAAATACCAAAACAATCAGCTGGAATCCGATTAAAATCCAATAAATTCATCCAAAAACCAACAAAAAAAAAGTTGCGTCTAATTTCCAATGAAGCTTTGCAGAGCAAATGAAATCAATAATCAAAGATAAAACGACGAACAAGTTGGAAAAAATCCAAAGATTGAGAGAGTTATCGTACGGATTCGGAGGAGAAGAGCCTGGAGAAGTGAGATCTAAGAGAATCGGTGGAGGCGGATCTCTTGGAGGAAGAAACGCCGAGCCCACGAGAAACGCAGCGCCACATCTCGCCGGAAGCAGTGGTAGCTCTGGGGTGGTGTTTGGTAACGGGTTTATCTCTGTCCCTCCGTGTATCCTCTGTCCGGGGTTCGTTTTTTATCGGCGTCGCAGTGGGAGGCGAAATGAGAAGCGCAGCATGTGATTAGCGAATAGTTAAGGGCCTTTGATCACCATGTGCTTTTTAGTTTTCAGCTTCTAATTTTCAGTTTTTATTTATTTAATTATTATCGAGCGTGTCGTGTAATCTTCGTATATCAATAAAGTTCAATAAATTTTTTATAGGAAGTCAATAATGCTTTATGGCACGAAATTATGTTTAGCTTTTATAAATACTGAATGACGAATTCGATATCTAAAAATCGTTGACTTATTATGTCGCTTAATTTAAATCCGTCCTGCACAAAATATCATAATAAAAAATATCAATTCATGTCACTTGGTACTACAATCTAGTGATATACCGCATGTACTAATTACCTAAACCTAAGTCTGTCTAATGGTTCCAAATTTCATCACAAAGCTCCCTATTTTGTTAACATGAATTTTGGAGAATATTTGTTCAAGTATAGTTAATCACATTTGTGTATAAATATGGCATTGGAATTCAGTGATTGGCTATTGAGCACGCTTCACGTATAAAAACCTCAGGTTGATCACTTTCCTCCTCCCCTTCCTTTAACTAATTTGTTATAAGTCGGTTTAGCATGTGTGATTGGATAATGTTGCAATCAGAGTGGGCCCATTGGCATCATAAGTGGGTGCTTTTAATGCTAATAGTTTTAAAGTTTGGTAGAGGAAGGGGAATTAAAATCATCTTTGGATATGAGTGAGTCGACGGTCATACAGATTCGGACTACTCATTTTAAATTATATCAGTTCTCATTAGTAGATTTCATTGGCTCACTTCACATAAGCTAAGGGTCTAGATCTCCCTTTAACTCTCTTCAACAGCCTAAATCTCCGAATTCTTGAGTTCTACACACAAAAAAGATCTCGACTCGAAGAAGGCTGCTATTGGTATTTAAGCCACTATGGACATAGAGAAGACAAGGACCCTGTGGCATGTGATCCATCATTAGCTAAACTCTTGGGGTGCGTTTGTTGCACCAGACTATCTCGGACTAGACTAGCTTCAGGGATTAAGCTGGATTGGCTTAGACTAGACTAAACTAGACTGACTTAGTGAAGCGTTTGGTTCAATGTCGGACTAGTAAGCAGGATAACTATTAAATTTAGATACTATATTATTTAATCTCTATTTATTAATATTTTATTATTAATCTATCATTTTACTTGTTTCTAGAAACAATCTAATGGCCAATATTTTTTTTTTCCAAGCATATCACTGACCCATTCCTCTTTCCTCCGGTACTCTCTCCCTCCCCTCTCCCTCTTTTTATCTGGTTCACCATTTTTCTAGAGTTCTCTTCCATTCTCCGTATACATCTCTTTATTTTCCTCCGCCAATCTCGTTCCCATCCCCTCTTTTCCACCATACACTATCTCCCTAACCTCTCCATTTTTTCCTTATGCAGAGGATTCATCAAAGCTCACCACCCAATGCCTCCTCTGATTTTCTCAGAAAATCTCGGGATTTTCTGGTGATTTTGCGTTTTTGTTTTGAATTTGTTCGGGAGATTCGTCTACATGTGCTTTTGGGAGAATTTTAGAGGTTGGATTTTGAGGTTTTTGTTTTGAATTTGTTATGGAGATTCGTTTGCATGTGGTTTTGGGGGAATTTTAGATGTTGGATTTTGAGATTTAGGCAGTGGGTTGGGGGGGGGGGTGGGTTTCAGATCTGCACAGGGGTAAGGGAGCAGGAGTTGCAGACGACAAAGGTGTGCAAATGATGTTAGAGACGGGATTAGCAATCTCGTGGTTTTTGGGGGGTCTCACTAGGGCGACTTAGCGAAGCTCTTAGTTGGAACGAGTCTGACTTAATCTCATTTAAGTTTAGTCCAGCTTGCACCAAACATGGGATTAGTAGTCTTAGCAAAGTAGTCCAATCCAGTGAACGTTAACGAGGGCAAACAAACACGCCCTTGGAGTTCTATTTGGATTTGAATTACAAACTAGGGCAATTATTGTCACATATATGACGACTCAAATTCAAAGTTAATAGAATCAAGAAGAAAACATTGATTTATTTGATAAGAAACAATATCCGTGAATGAATAGGCTAAGGTTTATTAGTTTGCTCGAAATGGATGGGTGACGGTGGTGGCCGATGGCCAGGCGGTGAGGAGCAGATGGATGGCTGACGGGATTGTGCCAACATTATAAAATAATGTGGTAAAAATATAAAGTGACAAAGAGTTTATAGAAAATCTTACTTTTGAAAGAGTTCATTTTCCATTTATGTTCTTGCACACACGCACATTTTGTGACACAATATCAACGTGAGGAGAAATTAAGACCGTTCACTTATAAGTAATGTGAAATATTATTAACTCGTAATCCTAGTGCCCTCACACAAATTAATCGAAAAGAAAATGATGACATGCTCATCGAATAGAATTTATGAACTTCTCATTTGGGATTGAGCCGAACTTTTTGGCTAATTATACATGAAAGCCCGTTAGATGAAGCTTTGTCCAGACTCCGTAATTAATCTGGGTCGAAAAACAAAGTGTACTATTATATAGGTTGGGTCGGGCCCAAATCTTGGTTTCCTGATTGCCTTCTTTTTTTTAACCACAACTATGAAATCTCAAGTATGTTCTTCACACATTGCCTTATTAATCAAAGCGAGTCATATTTTATTATATGTAATACAACGATATAATTATGGGAATTTTAATGAAAATGGTTTGAGTTTATTTTAATAAAAAATTATGTTATAACTTTATTTAATGGAAAACCTTTAAATTTTAATAAAAAGGACAAAAAAAAAAACTTAATTTTTAATGAAAAGGACAAATTAAAAAAAAAATTTGACACGTGCGCAAGACCTCTGCATTGTTTATGAAACTGAATACTGTTTATGAAACTGAACACTATTTATGAAATTGCAACTATTTATGAAACTGCACTATTTATGAAACTAAACGGTATTATACTATTTATTGGTCCAATTTCATGAATAGTGCCTGGTTTTTTGTCCACTTTCATAAATAGTGTTTAGTTTTTTTATCATGTTTCATAAATAATGTCTAGTTATTGGGTTCAATTTCATAAATAATGTATAGTAATTGATCCACTTTCATAAATAGTGTCTAGTTATTGGTCATGTTTCATAAATATTGTCTAGTCCAGTTTCATAAATAGTTTCCACCTAGTGATTTAGTTTTGGAAATAATGCTTAATTCTTGTTTTCGTTTCATAAATAGTGTCTATTTATTGATATAGTTTCATGAATAGTATCTACTTATTAGTGAAGTTTTATAAATAGTGTTTAATTATTAGTTCAGTTTCATAAGGTTTGAAACTTAAACCCTTTTTGGTCAAAAGTGACTTTTTAGATCAAAATCTTGAGAAGATTATGTTCTCAGTAATTATATTTAAAAAACTGTTTTCAATTACCAAATTAAAATTTCCTCACTTTTTTCATATACCTACAATAATAAATGTAGCTCTCCATCCAATTTCTTGAGCTTGGGTGCCATCTTGGAGAAATTTTTTCTTGTGTCTGTAACACAAATGGAATACCACGTGTTATTATATAAGTTTTTTAACATAAGAATCTCACAACTTGTATAAAATGTACCATCCCGTATTCTGGGCATATTGAAAAGTTTATTATCATCATGACTACTATTGGAACCACAAAAATAAAATAGGAGAATGCAATTCAATTCGAAGTATTTTTCTTATTCTAAGCCAAAAAAAAAAATCATAAATATATCTGACGATGGACAAAAAGATAGGAGGAAAAAGTGGAGTATTTGAAGTTGGGGAGGGGAGGGGGGTATGCGCCCAGCGTAAGTTGGGTTTGTTAGGGTTTTTTTTTTAATTTCTTTTATCTTTATTATTAATCTTTTGTCTTTATTATTAAAATAAAGTTAGTGAGTGATTTTTTTAGTAAAATGTAAAATTTTGAAATCATTTTCATTAGTTTTCCTTATAATTAAAGGGGGGTCCCTAACTTCAAAAAATTGTGAGATGTAGATCAAATGACGAAATAGATTGAAGATCAAATCGAAACACACAAATAGGACATCATAAATGAAATTTTGCTGATTTGGGCTTCAACTTCGGATTTGGGCCTATGACCCGTCATTTTGAAGAAAACGGCCACCCACATCAAGATCATCGTTATGTTTTGATGTGGGCTTTTATCCCCTAAATTTCATATTTTACAGTGTTTTATTAGGGTTCTAAGTTGTAAACACGTTTTTGATATTTTATTCCTATTTGGAATCCACTCCTACTCAAAATCTCTTCGTGTTCAAATCACAGAGTTTTGTGCTTATAAGCAAAGCCGTTCATATTATTGACCTATGTAAAGATCATTTATGCAAAAAAAAAAAAAAAAAAAAAAGATGAAGTAAAACTAAGGTTGTTTAGTCAACTATTGTAGCAAATACATAGGCGGTTCATAATGCTTCTACCAAGTCCGTTCATTTGTTTTTACATAGTTCGATGACTAAACGACCGCAGTTCTAATTGATTTTTTCAAAGAAAATCTTTATAGAGTAATTTATAATATGAAAGGTTCTGATCATAAACATGAAGTTCTTATGAATCGGCAACGAACAATTTTGAGTAAGAACCCCTTTTCATATTCCAACATAGATAGGATGAATCATGCTTTAGGTTTGTTAGCTTATCAATCAATCAATAAACTTTGATGTATTTTCATTTGTGACGGATCCTAGTTTTCTTGTTCTTTACAATTATTGTTGAATAGTCGTTTGTTTGTCACATTGTCAGTGTGGTAGGTTTTGAACATGTATGTGTTAATATTTGATCCATATTCGAAAACTTAGAAATCAAGTTGTACCTAAATTTGACAACTATAGAGAAAATAAGATGCTTAATTATCCTAAGTTTACGTTGTAAAATCATACAAGTTCAAAATTTTGAGTGGACAATGCCCTAAAACAAAAAGAGCCTTTGATTTGGACCTGCAAACAAACTGATGGTGTACTCTCAAACCTAATATTTATTTCCGTTAATTTAAAAAGTAATCCTAATTGAGGTCCACATTTCTTTGAACCATAACGTGCAGCTTCCCAGACCTCAAACAAAAACCCATGAAATATTTCAGAAGCTAAAGGAAATAAGAACAAAACATTTCCACATTGGAAAGCGAAGTAAAACCTAACAAGGGCGACAACTGTTGCACTACAGGGATCAGAAAGTGAACGATGTGTATATATATAGCTTTGTGATGCTTTCATTCATCAAATTTGTATCCCTTGGCGTTTTTATTGGTTGACTTTATACATATAAAACCAAAGAAATTAACAAATAAAACATAAACATGCAAAACGAATGGTGGTTTCTATAGCGATATTATAAGGAACGGGTGACATATCAGTTTTGGTAGTGATATGGTTGCTTTAAGTAGGTGTGGAAAATCGAATCAGTTGTGTACCTAGTTCTGTACAATGTTATCATAATATTGGTGTGGAAGGAGCGGTGTAACAAGCTATAACGTCTAAGTATTTGAATTAGGACAATGAATAAGTATTTGAATTAGGACAATGAATCTTTGAAATTTAAATTGAGTAGAGTACCCACAAATGATCTTGTAGCGTGTTTGGAAATCTATATGTAAGTTCATTAAGTAACGGGAAGTGTTATGTTATTACTATTTCTGTTGTCAGATTGTAAATTTGAATCATTAATCTAATAGCGAAAGTAAATTGTGTTGGGTGGCTAGGAAAGCTTTTGAAACTATGCTGCAAATGCATGCATGCATTATGAAATATCAGGAGTAATAGTACATGTTGGAGGTAAAACTGTTGAAATACACATAGAAAACAAAAGGTTAGCTGTGAACTAACTGCAGTTTAAATAGGTGAATACTTGACCTCAAACAGTAAATAGTAAAAAATGATGGAAATGTAAAACATTAAATTTACAGTAAGAAACGAAAAATCAATATTATTACATATAAATAAATAATTTACCCTTGAGTCTCTGCCCACATGCATTAAGGACTCAAGACAATCAAATTTACAATGAGAGGAAGGAAGACGAGATCATTTTTCTCCTCTAGCTAGGGTTTTGCATACATGCAACTCGGTGAGACTGGTCCTAGTATACATCTGAGTAGCAGAGTAGCGGTGGTACATTAGGTCTTTTTCTTCCTTTTTGCATCTGAGTACGTCAAGTAGTAGTACCACAAAGACTCATCTACTTATCTACACTCCGTACACCACCGTGACAACCACGTTTTTACACGAAGTTGTATTATTAGTCCGAGATATTACGATTGTGTGCCAGAGTGCAGGAAAGTCTCTCTCCGAGTACTAGACAATAAACTCAAAAGGAAGTTCTACTACTACAAGCCGTTAATAAGCTCTCCTATCCCTGGTGCAGTAGAAACAATGGAGTTTGATTTGATTCCAATTCCAATTCCAAGGAGTTTTAAAATCTTGGGATTATATGAGATTAGTTTGGTAGCGGTGGGCTGTGATTGGTAGTCCTTTTTGGAAATCGACAAAAGGGAAAGCAAGAGGTTGGTCGAAAGGATCGGCTAGGTCCCAGTGGAAGTTGAGGACAAGGTGGTGGATGAAAACGGCCATTTCAAGTTTGGCTAGTTCTGAACCGGCGCAAAGTCGTGGTCCTCCCCCAAATGGCATAAAGTTGTTACTTGTCATGCTCGTGTAACATGATGCTGATGATGATCCACGGTGGTGGTGGTTGTTATTCTGCTGCATAATCATTAACAATAAACACAGAATTAATCACATGTTTAGACTTCCAATCGAGCAAAATTTATTGGTTTTTCTTTAAGCTAAGTCGGGTCCCATATGGGAGGAAAGTCTAGGGTTAGGCTGTCCGACACAACAACACACTCGCACTGAGTGGAACTCCTTGCATTTAGGCTCACCTAGTCCCACTTCTCGATGCATGAGACATCCTCACCCTAAACTCTCATTTTGCATGAGTTATTTTTTGTATCACATTTGTTGATCACATCTTTAAAAAATGTAAGAATAGTCAATAATTGTGTCTATCATCCAGTGACGGATTCACTAAGGAGCAAAATGGTTCATTTTATCCAGGCTCGGTTTCTTCCCATTAAATTCTTAAGAGTTACCTACAACATGTTTGAATTCGCCTATTCTTTACAATATGATATATAAATGTAGTATATTTAGTACATCTAGAACTATGTTAGCTTCTAGGTTAGTTTGCATTGTCACAAAGAGTGTGACTATTCAACCAAAATCATTGCAAATTTCGTGTAAGTTCCGTGGTGTACTCTCTCTTTTCCTTTTTTTATTTGGGATTTTCTGGAGCAGCTATTTGGGATTTTTCTTCTTTGGTTAATAAAGAAGAAGAAATTGGTCAGGACCAGTTCGGCATTTGACCCACTAGAGAGCTAAAGCACTTGTGCACACGTGCATGGCACCATGATAGAACCCCACCTCCACATGGTGCCTCTAAATTCGAATCATTTCCCAACCCTAAAGTCTCTCCCCACACGCACACTAGGGCAACAAAGCAAAGAAAAGCAAAGAGAGTTGGACCTAATGTAGTGTCCGTGCACGGTATGCAGCTACCAATCCTTTCAATTGGGATGATCTAGACACTTCATTTGAATGGGAAATCTCTAAGATCTCTCATCATGCATTTGCAACTATCTTGTTATTATGCCTTAGCTATTGGGATTCGAGGAGGCGTCAACAGCGAATCAAAGTGCGGACTAGGTTAAATCAATATCCGAGGGTACATTTCATATTCATAGCATGTCAAACGAAATATCATATGTATCTAGTGAAAGAGATAAGATGTATGATTGTAATGTTGATACTGATTCATAAATATCTAAACGTGGCATTAGAAGGGAGTTATAATTTTTGGATCTCTATGTTAAAGAGTGGGTTCATACTAAAACAACCAATGGCCGGAGAGATTTTTCCGATTGCCGAGAACATAACTTGGTACAACAAGTATCATAATACATGCGGTTGAATTTTTTTTTTTTCCAACTATCTAACTGCTTGTATTATAACATTTGATGTACTGAGCCATGTTTCTAACACTGAAAATTTTCTCCAACGGCTGCTACATGGGAGTCACAAGAACAACCGAAAAATAATGTAAAATAATAATTATGAGGCATGCTGTAGCTGTACAAAGGCCAAAGGTATTGACTGACCTGCCATCTCCATGGATTGAAGTGTTGAGGGTGGTCAAAAAGTAAAGGATCCAAATGCACGGCTGCAATCACCGGAAGCACTTTCCACCCACATGGAATGTCATACCCTTTACAAGTTCCAAACGACAAACCAAAAAATAAATAAGAACTCAATCCTGAATGAGAAAATACTCTTTCCAAACTTCTTTCATCGATAAAATTTGAGCAGGACAGTTGATGATGGTCAAACAACACTCACAAAGAAATAGGGTTTGCAGCATTTGAGCACCATCTAACGTAAGTAGAGGTCCCAATGCAACGATTCTTTTCTCTGTGAGAGGCCCGATCACTGGGCTAGTCTGGCCATAATGACCTACTAAATGTTATCTACTTTCAAAGACAATTCTTTCTACTTAACTACTAATTAAAGTTTGACACACGTGTATAAATTTATTTATTTTCTCAAAGTACAAAACTCTTAAAATTTTTAATTTATTATTTTTGTGTACTTGTAAAATTGAAATTTCGAAGTAAATAGAGGAATGGCAGAAGCAGCTTCAGATTTGAGATGACTTTTTGGCTACAACTCCCCAACTCTTACACTAAATTATCCTGAACACTCACCTTTGTACCGAACATCCTTCAGAGCCTTTCTGTGTAAAAATCTCACCACATTCCCAAGCCGAAGCGTCTCACTGATAACCTTCACAAAAAGAAGAAAATTTCAAATCCTGAAACAAGTCACTTTTTACTGCATAAAGTTAAAAATATTAACCCATGATTAAATACTTACACATTGAGTGAACTCCATTTTCTTGTAGTCCTCCCAATCCAACTCTGTCTTCCCAGCTAGTTTCTTGGCTTTGGCAATTTCACTGTGTTCTTCCTGCAGAACAAATCAAATCGATAAAATAATAACGATGATAATAATAATAATAATAATAATAATCAAATAATAATAATCAAATCTCAAAAGGAGATGGATTAAAACTAAAGAACTTTAACAAAAAGCTCTAGGTACAGTTCATTTTAACGAAAAATTATATTTTTACACTAAATAATCAATTATAGTACTATTCATTTTACCTTTTATTTTTGTTTAAAACTCAAAATTATCAAATTATTTTCATTAGTTTCCTTTAAAATTGATATTTTTTTACTTACCCTTAATTGCAGAATTGCATTAGGGCAGCTTGGTAAAAAGTAAATTGCTAAAGCTATGGAGACTGATGAAGTTTCATGGCCAGCAAAGAGCAAGCTCAATATTAAGTCAAGGATTTGCTCTTTTGAAAGATTTGAATTCTTCAAAACCCATCCAAGCAGATCATCTTCCCCAATGTTTTCGGTTCCCTCCGTTAATCTTTCTTTCATTTTGCACTCTATAAACTTCAGAATTGTTGATCTTGACTGTGAAAAAGTCAAAAGAAATGGCAATTAAACAGTAAAAAGTTAAATTCAGATGAGCACCCATGTTGAAAAACGATGTTTATTTACCTGTAAGGCTCTTCTGTAAGCTGTTCCTGGTAAATTCACAGGAGGAGAAACCACACCTTTCATGAAAGTAACATACAGTTTCTTGAGCTGCTCAGTCTCTGGCTTTCCAGGTTCCAAGCTCATGATATGTTTGGCCATCAAGTTAAATGTGAACTGCAGTCACTTTTTCAAAAAGCCCAATTGAGCTGTTGTCTTTCTTTTCCTTAATTCACAAGCATTCATTCACATAAATGTTAACGGTAGTGATTTTCACACTCTCGTTTTCGCCTTCTGCACTCCTCTTATTTCTGTCCCGCGATTCTCCTTTGATTTATTCAATCCGAATGCCATAAACAAAGAGAGGAGTGCAGAGAAGGCAAAAACGGACTGCGAAAATCACTTTCCGTGTTAATTACCTTCTTAGCTTCATCCTGAGCTGAAAAAACAGAGTTCTCCTTCCAACTCCCCATAACAAGAAGAGTGTGCTTTTCAACTTCTCTCATCAGATGGGTCCTGAGCCTGGCATGGCTCAAGAAATTGAGAGAAATCATCCTCATGTCTCTGTGCATGTCACCGACCAAAACCAGCATGGACCATTTCCCAAGAATCCCTCCTATGCTTCTTGGGTAGCTGCATTCAAACAATGTCCCTTCATTCTGCAGTATGAATCTGTTGAGCCCTGCATCTGCTGACACAATTGTTGACTCCCCAAATAAATTTGACTTGTAAATTTTCCCATACCTGCATAAATTTTAAGTGAAAGTTCCAGCCTTTCATAAAAACGTAGCAAAAGTGTGCTTCATACAACTTCGAAAATCGCTCGAATAAAAAATCTAAAACATGGGTTTTGAAATTCGAGGATTTTTGCTATCTGGGTATCTTATGATTTTTTACCTTGAGATATGCTGCTCCATGAATTTGCCAATGGAGATTGCAGAGTAGGGCTTCAAGTAGCCAATGGTTTCACCAAGAAAAGGCCAACCCATGTTTCCTGGCGGGAGATTGAGTCTGGTTTTCTGGTGCTGTTTCCTTCTGAGGAGAATGAGGAAGAGGAAGAGAGCTAGGATTGATGGAAGAAGACAGAGAATTATCTCTGAGTCAGCCATGGAGGCTGCTGCTGCCTTCTAACTTTTCTTTCTTCTGTTTTTCTGTGGGAGTTTTTGCTTAAGCCGTTAATGCAAGAACGAAATCGGATATCTGCTTTTTTTAAGCTCTGCAGCTGTTGAAAAGCAGTTCTGAGCTTATTTTTAAGCAAAAGGAGGTTTTATGAAACCAAAAACTCAATGAAAACCTTTTGCTCCCAGTAGGTAGCTTTTTATACGCTTCATCATTTGATCTTTTGAGCGAAAACAGCGGATAGTAGTAATCTGAGTTTTGTTATGGGGAATGCTAGAAATTTCAAAAAAATTTAGGCTTATTATATTAACATTCCATTGTTAAATAAATCTTACATACTTAATACATCTCATATTTGTTTTTTCACTTAAAAATTTGAATACATCTCATATACTTTCCCATAATACCCTCACACCCCACAATCTCAATATACACCTTATATTTTGTACATACATCCCACATTTTATATACACCACATATTTCTCAAATCTTATAACACTCATTTTTAATTTTTAGGAACTGAATCTAACTATTTGAACATTTAGTTTGCCGAAAGATTTCAAATCATCTGAACGTTCAATTTGCCGAATGATTTCAAAATGATGATTTGAAATCATCTTAGTATAGTTTGCATCGACAGAAGTAGGGTAACATCATCAATGGCTTCATTGCCAGGTTTAACTCTTGTGGTACACAATTTTTGTTTTGACTTTCACGAACTTCATTTATGTAGTGTGAAGCACTTGGAAAACATTGGTATCCATTACTTCCAAACACTGAGAAATTGGAGAAAAAAATTTCTTGGACGAACAAAGGCAAGGAGATTTCATGTAAACTCTCATTGGTATCCTTCCCCAAACAATTTGACTATAAATGGTGATTACATATTATGAAGTCTTACCTCATGTGAAGCTTCTGAAACATCGATTTCATGTTTCGTTCGTCAAAAACAATTTTTCTCAATCAACATTTTTGTAGTTTCATTGGTTAGGGTTTTGTTTAACATTTGAGGGTGAGAGGGTTTTGATAGTTGAGAAGATAAATAATACGCTAAAAGTGAGTTTGAGTGTATTTAGAATTTTATTTTTTAAACCTAAAAAGGTCAAAATTGTCATTGCATAGTGGGGTAAATAAGTCATTTAATATTAAATTGATGCATTCAATATTTTGTTGGGTACTAATATAAACAGCCATTTTTTAAAACTAAATGATGTGTTTCTAATAAGAAACAAGCACGTTAATCAACACTTATTAATAATTCAATCATCTACAACCACATAATTTGATTTACAAATTTAGTTTAAAGAATTTGGCATTCCTAACATTAACCTTTTATTATTGAATACGTTATGCCATCGACCCATGACATCGTATTTCCTATTGGAATATATGATTTGAGATTTTAGTAATACTACACACTTATTATATATTTATATTACATAGGTATTATCTCTCTAATAAAAATAAAACTCACTGACACATGTGAGTTTATCTCTATTAAAGAGATGATACAATTGTTGTAAGGGTAACATTTTTGTTGAGATTTTGTTCCACATAACACGAAGTTTAACGATTTTATTGATCTATATAAAATTACAATTTATGATAAGCTCGAACGAGTGCTTTTCAACTGTAAGTATATTTTTTTCATACTCAAGTTTTTCAATTGAGCTTTGTTTAAAAATAAAAAAAAGCATTTCAATTGAGCTAATCTATAAAAAGAACCAAAATATACATTATGATATATGTTTGATGGATTTCTAATAGTAATGACATGGTGGTACATTTACTTTAAAATTAAAGTCCTTGTCAATAGTTAGGACTTAGGAGGTGTATTTTTTTCTATACTACGTCGTATTGAAAGATACGAAAAATAAATGATGTGTCACTAAATTTTTATATTAAAATTGTAAACTAAATATTGTGTCAAAAATAAAAAGCAGCACGTTAATTGGCATATAATTAATAATTTAATAATCTACAATCATATCATTTGGTTTACAAATTTGATTTAAAGAATTGAATAATGTTAAATAGACTAAAATTTTAAACCAAATGATGTATCACCAATAAAAAACAAACACATTAACCGACACTTAATTAATAATCAAATTATCTATAACTACATTATTTAACTTGTAAATTTGATTTAAATTTTTTAATTTTTCTAAGATTACATATTGGGTTACTTTTCTCTCTATATTATTAATAAATAAAAGATTTGGTTCCATCATAACAGCTTTTTAGTTAGCCCTAGATTAAAATGCAGTTTTTGCAGAACTTTTGAGTTGTTCGTATGGGCTAATTAGATGATCAGGAGATCCGTGTTATTGAAATTTGATTTAACAGTTAAATTTATTATAATTTTTAAAGTGAGTTCCTATTTATAGTTGTTGGATCGAATTTTAACGATACGAATTCCTTAATTTGATGGATTAGAAGGAAGGGATCCGGAAAGAATCCCTTTCCGACGGTGGTACAAGTTATCATAATAACATGTATAATTAGCCAGTAACATGACGAGATGTATCGGATAAAACATACAGCTTTTCTCTTTTTTATTTTTTTATTTTTTATTTTTTATAGACTGGTGCATTATAATCAAAAGGTCAAATAAACAATATAAATAAATCTTCTATATTCGGCCCCGACATGTAAGCATACAGACGTAGTGTTTTTGTTTTTTTTTTTTTTTTAGGGTAAACTGTTAATTTATTTTTTAAATTATCATTTGAGTAAAAATTAAGTCTTTAAATTACTTTTTATGTAAAATAAATTCTTATAAAAACTGCTAATTTCATCTCTAATATTACATTAAAAGCTATTTTATCCAATTTTCATCAACTTAAGTCACATGACACATTTAAGAGGGTAATGCTGTCATTTTTTTGCCTAGGCCTTAACGCTGTATATAGATAGCGAGTTTGACTTCTAATTTATCATCCAAAATTAATTTCATACACTATTTCTTCAAAAAAAAAAATGACCTTAAACTATGAAAAACTATCAATCTACCATATAAATTGTATCACATGCAAATCACATGACTTAAATTGACGAAAAATTGAATAGAATAGCTTCGAATCTAATATTAGAAAGTAATTGGCAACCTTTATTAGTTTAAGAACCGATTTTTCAGAAAAAAATAGTTTAGAGACCTAATTTTCATTCAAGTAATAATTTAGGGACTAAAATCGGCATCTTACCTTTTTTTTCTAATTATTATTATTATTATAGGATGAAGGAGGGTTCAAAATTATTACAATAATTTGGATAGAGAGTTTTGCACCTCTAACGCATGGGTATAAAACCACGTATCGTATCCAATAGGATATTGGACTACATGAAGCATACAAATATGGTCTGATCATTTGTTTCGGTATTATGAAAGATTGAAAGTTTGAACTTGAGCATCTCAAATGCAAGATTAATATTTTTACACATGTATTCATGTATTGACATCTACAAAAATTACATGTGTTATGTTCTCTATCTTGGACTTAATTTTCGTATTGAAACACAAATTGAAGTACTATTTTGGCTGGAAACTGGATTATGAGTTTAGCTAAGATGTTTGGAGATGTTTTCCCTTATATTTTGACGCAAATGAGCACCAAGAACAATTATAAGTTATTTTTTTCATTTGCAAGTTTTTGTCTCGTCCGCACTTTTTTTATCTCTTCCTCATCTCTCTCACCGTTCTTCATCTCTATTATCCTTCATTGATTCTCTCTCTATTTATATATAAAAAAGGATAATTTTCTATAAATAAAAACGGAAGCGTTTTCCAAACCAATAATTTTCTATATATTTCTACTTTCGGTCATCCATTCCATCTTAAGCTATTATAGCATTGTCTCTTCTCTTGCCGTCCATTCTGTTATTATCTTTCTCCTCTGCATCACATTTAGCTAATAAAAAAATTGAAGTCTTAGGTTTAATCAAGTTAGTTATCATATCGATTTTAAAATTTTTATCTAAAAATAAATTCAAACCCTAAAATGTCTAAGGTGATAAACTAATAATTTCCACTTAGTTTTTGGGATAAAAATCAGTCGAAATAACTAAGAAGTATACGAGGGTTTGAAATATGCTGTGATTACTATGTTTCTGCATGCTCTTATAGCAGAAGGAGAAGAAACACAAACAAAAGCAGGTTCCATTTTCATGTTACGTAGAACTAAACGCTACGAGTATTGAAGATCTGAATTCATCAGACCATAATAAAAGCAATATTTAAATCAATCTAGACATCAAAAGGGATATTTAAATCAACCTAGACATCAAAAGGGTTCTACTTCGATCCTACGTAACAGTGAAGATTTTTCCAACAAGAACCTTAGTATTGTGAGCCTTTTTATTAATGGTCATTACTAGTTGTCACCTATCCTATGTGCAATTACTACGACCATAAACAAAAAAGAGAAATTCTTAATTTTACTGCGCATCTGCATCTGCAACTGCAACATCGATCACTATGAGCAATTAATTTCTTTTGACTGTGTTGAATGTTGATGACCTGCACACCTGGGTCGCCTACAGAAGCCAGTAGCATATATGTATATATATTTGCTGTTTAAAATTACAATTGGCTCTGTAATTTTAGCAATTTTCTACTTTAGGTTTGTGATTTGTTAGCGGAAATTCTATAATAATGCAGTTGTATATTGGATCACTAGATTTGCATGGGTGGATTTTGTTAGTTTTAATCTTTTGCCGTAAATCGTATACACCATTATTTTGTAGAAAAATTTAGTTACACATTAGGTTTTAATTGTAGTTTGATATGACTTCATTTCGAAGTATCGAAGCAAATCAATTTTGTTTTATTTTTGCTGGCTTTAGGGTATATTTTCAAAATTTCAACATGTTTGATGGACGTTACTTGTCAATCTTTTTAATTTATATGAATGGTCAAATGATTCGTGATAAAAAAAAATTAAAAAAAAAAGAATGGTTAAATGATTCAAATCAAATATTTTTTTTTAGAGATGTTGTTAAGATGAAGAGAATGCCCATTTGGCATATGATCTTTGTATAAATCAAATAATGTCATGTGGTTGTATAAAGAGCTAACTAATATACTATAGTAATTTGCAAGTATGGATTCTGTCCTCACTGTAATTATGGGTTTTATAATTTGCAATTTCATTATAAATGTAGATCTTCAAACTCTAATTATCTTTTTATGTACGTAAAAATGAATCTTTGATATCATGACAACCATCTCTTGGTTGGAGGATTCTTTAGTTTCGACTCACACGAATACGATAGCAATTATTTATATTACGTTCGATACTTAGAGAAAACTGCGAATGATCCATTCGCACAACTTTGTTTCGGATGAATTACATTATTGTAAATATACTCTTGTAAGTATCATATTGTTTGTCAATCAAATAACACTCTAAACATCTTTTTCTGATAAGGATTTATTTTTATTTTTCCGGACAATCTTTTATTTACTTTGTATGAAACCTAATTAAGTTGCTTGGTTTCATTCAAGCATCATAGACCATGTAGGTACGTAAGCATACCATCATCACCATTATTAAACTCATATCTATATTATAATGATATCAAATTAAATGAATTTTAACAAATATCAATTATTAATCTAATAAATTAATTTGTCACCTCACACAAGGTACTTAGAATTTCTTAACAAGCCAGTGAAATATTCCAGCTACCTAGCTACTTAATTAATTGGTTGATGATGATGATAGCAACTAATCATATACATTAGCATTATTGCTAACAAATATTCTCATCTGAGCTGTTCAAATCATCCACAAATCTAGGACATGACTGATGCATGGCCTAGCTTCCAAGAACTAAGAAGATTAACGAGAAGTCTAATGAGCTATTTATATACAGACATTAAAAAATTAAACCACGTACAGTTTCCATCCTTCATTTCCGAAAAAGTCTATTCCTTCTCTAATATGAATAATAATACTAAAAAAAATAAGAAAATGCAGGGTTGGTACCTACTAATCTAATTAGATGTTTTAAAGGCTTAAATCGTTTGAGGAAAATTCACCGAACCCATACTAAGGTTTAATAGCCTTCTTCTTCAACTGTAAGTGGTGAGGAGGTTTAGTTTTGACTCTCATAGATGTCGGGATCGATATCAATTTATTGGTTGACACATTTTGTAACTTAGTTCAAATCTTCAAACCCTTAACTCGTGTAACTGTTGTTTACACAAATATAAAGTATTTATATATAGTTTCTGCTAAGGATCATGCATGCCTCATTTTCTAGTTGTATGTGCGCCCATCCATGAAGAAATAGTCATAGAGAGGACCGGTGTGGTGCTAGATGAATTTATGCTTCGTGCATCCCATGTGTTCTACTTTAATCTATATGTGGGGGCTTGGTAGTTGGTAGTACAATATATAGGTTCCAGCTAACCTCTTAGATTGAGAGATGATAAATAAAGAAGATGAAGATATAGCGCAAGATTTTGTTGGTAAGTTGTTGCTTTTCTTTCTGTTATTTCGAAAGTAGCTCTATCAACTTCAAACAAACTAATATAAGCACTACCTAACCTTTGAATATTATTTTAATCACTAACTTAGTTTTGGAACATAATATTAATTGTTCTTTGTTCTTTATGCAGAGACAAATAATCCCCAAGATTAGGAATAGCTTCTTCTTATTTCTTTTTATTTTTGTTATTTATTCTTCTTCATTCTCCTCCTCTAAACCACAGTCATATGTGTTATTTCTTCTTATTCTCTCCTCATGTATTTTATTTTTAACTCTTATAATCAACATATTACCTACCCATATGACATATTCTTTTTTTATAATCAACGTGTATCCCATATTAATTGTACTGCTTGTAGGTTTATTATGTTTTTGTACCTTTTAGTTATGTTTCATATTTGACAACCCGTCCCTAGTTCTACGATTTTATAAATTTTAAAATAATGAATTTACGAAAATGCCCTAGAGGTGAATGTTTTGACTTTCATTGACCAACGTGTAGAGAAACGTATGACTTATTCACTTAGCGCATTTGTGTAGTACTCGTTGGTACGAACACATAGGCGAAAGCCGTTTGCGAGTCCGGATTATATTGATATAGTTACAGACATTTGAAATTGGTTATTTAAAGTTTAGTTATAAATTAATCCAAACTCCTACCATGTGGGAGTGGTAGTAACCAATCAATTTTAAGAGCGGAAAAGGAGAACCAATTAGGAAGGGAGGAGGAAAAAATAAAAAAAAAAGAAGAAACCTTCCCGTCGAGCAGTACACCCGCACACCCAAACCGGTCAAAATTCGGCCAATTTCTGCCATTTTATTTCGTGGAACACCATATCCACCACCTGCAACATCTTCCCCAATCTTTCTTCTTCCATCTTCGCTCAAGATTGAAGAGTTTTAGGCCAAAAAACGCGAAGAACATCATCGGAGCATCGAAGGTGTTCGACAGTGATTCCTCCGATCCAGCGAGTTTCACCACCCACCACCACCCTTAATCAACTCCTCTTGGACCCAGGAACAAGACCCAAGCAGTTGTAGGGGTGTTGGAACATCGAGGAAGTCGAATCGAAGAACACCCATCTTAGGGTTTCTGGCGGGTTTGAGTGAAATTGGAGCCTTTCCCGGCTAAATTGGACTTAGCTACAGGTATAAAACTTGTTCTACTCATCGAGATCTTCATTTCTATAAAATTTGGTAAATTTTAGAAATAGTTAGATTTTCCGTCGAGTCGGGGCGGCCGACCGCCACCCATGGCGGCGAGTGGCCAGAGGGCCGTCGATGTCATTCTTAGGCTAAATTAGATGCCTTGAGTTCATTCTTGGTAACTGTACGACTTAGGTTGATGGTTGGAACCTAAATTCTGTACGTCACGTTATTTGGTAAAAGTGTGAATTGAAGATCTGACCATTGGATCGTCACCAAACTTTAATATATTATAGTACGTAATATTTGAGGACCATAGAAACTTCCGAATCAAGAATTTGACGTACGGATCTTCCCGAATTGGATTTGTAAGTTCATAAAATAAAATGTTGACAGTCACTTGGTTTTGACAATTGGCGGAGATCCGACCGTTGGATCATAATGAAATATTAGGACGTGGTTCTAGGAACATAATGTGAATCTTTGGAAGTAACGGATTGGAAATCTGTGATGCAGATCTTCCAAAGTGAATTACGTAGGGATGGTTTGTTTCCTTTAAATTATGTATTATATCGGAAAGAACTCTGAGACGTGATTTGATAATTGTTCTAGGCGACATTGGTTCGTGATGTCTCGATATGCGTGCTAGGAAGTCGTAGTGCGGACCTCAGGTGAGTGGGTATTTTCCTTTCTATCGTGTATATTATATATATGATTGATAATTCACAAACATTTTAAAATTGATTTATGCATATTACGTACCTACATATAATTACTGTGAATGCTTTGAAGTACTACTGTGAAATACGAATGGCTTGATCCCTGTTTAGGGTACGTAAGCAGTCTAACAAGTGTTAGATGCAGCCATACAATAAATGAGACTAAATAATTGAGACAATAGCCTTGTTTGGGAAATTGAGCAATGTGAAGGAGATTGGTGGAAAATGTGAGATTTAACCTTATGATTTGGTGGTTAAATGTTGTTCATAAATCAATGTGTGAAGAATTAAGAAATTGAAGCAAGGAAACGTAAGTAATGATAGTTAATTAAACTAGTGTCTAATTGGGCTTATCACCGATAATTATTCCCGAAAATATATAGTTCGGGAGTAGGGCGTTACAGCTTATGCATTTTATGCCATTATATATATATATATATATATATATATATGTATATAATTGAAAATGCAATGACATGGTTGAGTATTAGATTTGTAACATTCCACATCGCGCAGGGGAGTGATCCTTAAATGTATATTCCCATCCCTACCTAGCACGAGGCCTTTTGGGAGCTCACTGGCTTCGGGTTCTGTCGGAACTCCGAAGTTAAGCGAGAAGGTGGCCAGAGCACTCCCATGATGGATGACCCACTAGGAAGTTGCTCGTGAGTTCCTAGAAACAAAACCGTGAGGGTGTGGTCGGGGCCCAAAGCGGACAATATCGTGTTACTGTGGTAGAGTGGGCCCAGGATGTGGTGGAACCCGGGCCGGGATGTGACAAATGGTATCAGAGCCAATCCCTGGCCGGAAGTGTGCCGATGAGGACGTCGGGCCCCTAAGAGAGGTGGATTGTAACATCCCACATCGCCCAGGGGAGTGATCCTTAAATGTATATTCTCATCCCTACCTAGCACGAGGCCTTTTGGGAGCTCACTGGCTTCAGGTTCCGTCGGAACTCCGAAGTTAAGCGAAAAGGTGGCCAGAGCACTCTCATGATGGGTAACCTACTGGGAAGTTGCTTGTGAGTTCCCAGAAACAAAACCGTAAGGGCGTGGTCGGGGCCCAAAGCGGACAATATCATGCTACGGTGGTGGAACGGGCCTGGGATGTGGTGGAACCCGGGCCGAGATGTGACAAGATTGCATCATGATATATCCATATGTATATTACTTGCACATAATTATTGTGAACGCTTTGAAGTGCAAAGGTGAACGCCGAAGACCCAGGTAAGTTCAGGTGAGTTTATGGTATTAGTTGAAATGATGAAGTTATTGCATGACTACATGTATATTTTAGGCAACTTCGACCTTGTCGTATATGTTGTAATGATAGGCAACTCCGACACTATCGTACAGGTTTTCCATGAGTCGTACATGTTATAATAGATGCAATTAGAACTCATAAACATGCACCTCGGTGAGTTCCTAGAAACAAAACCGTAAGGGCGTGGTCGGGGCCCAAAGCGGACAATATCATGCTACGGTGGTGGAACGGGCCTGGGATGTGGTGGAACCCGGGCCGGGATGTGACAAGATTGCATCATGATATATCCATATGTATATTACTTGCACATAATTATTGTGAACGCTTTGAAGTGCAAAGGTGAACGCCGAAGACCCAGGTAAGTTCAGGTGAGTTTATGGTATTAGTTGAAATGATGAAGTTATTGCATGACTACATGTATATTTTAGGCAACTTCGACCTTGTCGTATATGTTGTAATGATAGGCAACTCCGACACTATCGTACAGGTTTTCCATGAGTCGTACATGTTATAATAGATGCAATTAGAACTCATAAACATGCACCTCGGTGTTAGTGCTCCCGCCCGTGGCCAGGGCACAGTCCTTCACGTGATGTTCACCTCGCGCATCTTACGCTCACCTTGGATCCAAGGTAGGTGCACAATGCTGTTGTATAGACCACTATAGGTGGTTTCGACTCGTATGTGACCCACGATTATTCGCACAGTCTTCATGTGATCGTAGCACTTGAGCGTACTTATTTACACCCAGTCCTGTCGTACATACCACTAGAGGTGGTTCCGACTCTTGTGCAGGGATATATGATGAGCTATGGGTTCAGCCGTACAAGCCACAATAGGTTGATTCGGCTGACATATTACTTGGATATTTGATGAGCTATGGGTACGGGCTATGGGTTCAGCCGTACATGCCACAAGAGGTGGATCTGACTGACATATTACTTGGATATGTGATGAGCTATGAGTTTAGCCGTACATGCCACAAAAGGTGGATCCGACTGACATATTATTTGGATATTGGTTGAGTTATAGGTTCAGTCGTACAGGCCACAACAGGTGGATCCAGCTGACATATTACTTTTCATGGATTTATTTCACTTGGTTTACTTATTTCATTATGTTGAGATTTTGGGCATGGCATACGTGTGGATTTTTCTATTCCGAGTATGGTTTAGATATAGATATGTATTCTATTTTCTGGGAAATTATTCATGTTTTACGGCGAGGGATTATTACTTTTGATAAGTGAAATGGTTTTGTAAAACTTTGTTTTTACCCACTCACACTTTCTGTTTTGCGCCTCTCCAGGTTTTAATTGTTGAATGTTCGTATCGACGAGGATTCTTGGCAAATCTCAGGATATGTGACTACTTCTGAGGGTATAATCCTTATCCACTCTACTATACTTACTTATGCTCTAACGTCATGTGTGAAGTGGGTTCATTCCCGCTCACCAAGGCACTCTGGTATTTAGGCACTCTTAGGTTCAAATTTATTCATATTTTTCCACATCATCACACTTTATGGCTTTGTCACCTTCCAGGTGTCGGCCAGCATAGCTCGATTCGGAGTCTTTGTGGATATTATTGGTCGGGGTGTGTCAGTTTGGTATCAGAGCATAAGTTGGGCAATATTGCGTTCATCACACGCGTGATGTGAGCATTTTTTATTCTTGAACCTAATTTCCAAATCTTGCCACCTCGTCGAATACGAAAAATGTGTTAGTTTTTCCTAAGTTTTGGGCAGTTTTGTCGACTTGTCGATGTTTTAGAAGATCATTTTGGTGAACGCCTCTAAATTATAAGGGAAGAATTTCCCTGCTAAGGAAGGATGTAGATTTGGGGATAAGTTGATGGCCTTGAAGCAAGACTACTATATTGATAATTGTGTATCCTAGGGGGAGAATTTCCTATCAATTCCACTACTATCTAGTCATTTCTTCCAATCTTTTCGAGTTATGAAACCATTGATAGTTTTGATTCCTTGGCAGTACCCGTTAATGTTTCACTTACCAGAATCTTTACGAAGTTTTAGTTTTTGTCGAAATTTTCAAAAATGTCTCGAGTGACAATGTAGGGCTATAGGGGTAGCACTCGACGAAAGAACATCTTGGGATAATCACCTTAGTCTCTGATAACACAAATTTTTCCAAACACGCAGGTGATCATTTTGGATCTTCAAGGGGAAGATCGACTTTTGTTTTAAGTCCGTTCTAAAGTAGATGAATAGAAAATTTTATTTTTCTGACTTTAGAACACTCCAACCAATATTAAATTCCACATTACTTTTGGTGCTATACTTGTCATTTTGACGAGCATTGGCACATGAGTAAGAATCGTTATATCTAAGGTTAGTAGAAATTCCCGAAGTGGTAAGTTTTTTTTTTCCTTGGAATTATGGAATCAATTCCTAGTACATTTGGAGGAGGTTTACCTTTGGCATCAATTCTCAAATTTTTATTTGGGATTCTACCAAATGCGAGAAGTAGAATACACTATTGATCCACCTTGTTAACATCACATTTATTCTCCCTATTTCTTATCAACCAACCTTTGTAACTCGAGTTTCCTTGTGTAGTTTGATAAATTCATAATAGTCTTGTAGATGACTATTTTACATATTCCATTAACGAGATTAAATTCTCCAATTATCAACAGTTAGCTTCACATAAAATTCCTCAAATATTACCTTTGTGTAAATTGGTACTTCTCTTAGGAGATGTGATTTTCAATGATATTCTTTTCTTTTCTCCAAAGGTAGTAGCGGAAGAAAGTTGGAATTCTCACAAGGTATTGTGAATTTCAAGATGTCTTTGGTCTTGTTGATTTTATCGACAAATTGTTAGCAATTTCTCAGATACCAACCAAGGAAGGTCAATTTAATTGAGATGTTGAATATGAATAAAGTTTCTAACAAAGAATTGTTGTCTCACCTTACATTTTCTTTACATATTTCGATGAAATTGATCATTTAGAAATCCATGATGACGTGTTCTTTAGATATTTTAATTGTGGGGGAGGTAACATGACGATGAATCGTTTAGACTTTCCAACGGTTAAAATCGTTCGAAATGAACCATCTTATTCATGACTAGAGTAAAGTGTTATTATCTTTATTTGAAAAACCGAATGATACTTCCTGGTGGAGAAACATGTTAGAGACCTTTATCAATCTTGGACTTTTCAAATATATTCTCATTTGAAATAGGTTAAATTCTGACAGCAGTAGTGGAAGAACTAAATCAACTTTTATGATTATCACGATTGTGCAAATGTATTACTATTTAATGCAGCAAAAGGTTTATGTATACTTGAACACTTTCGGCCTATCCTATTCCGCCTCAGTTGGAATACACAAGTATTGTTTTGACGTTACTTGCGAAACATCAAGAAAGGGTTTGAATGGTCATAATCACTTCTTGTATATGGAGTTGAGAAATATCATCATACACCTTTGGAACGAGGTATCTTGTACATGTAGTGATGATGATGATGATGTTTCGATGTTTATAGATCGACTTGACAAGTCAACCCTTTTTTTTTCATTGGTCCAAAGGGACTACATTGTTGACCACTTGGTATTATTTTTGAATTAAGCAAATTGTCTAGAGGATTGTTAGGACATTGACATTTAGTCGTGAACATTAAATTCTCAATCACCCAACAAACACTATACTAAACGAATCTTAACCGTTGGTGATTGAATGTTCTAGAAGCTACCGTTGTAGCGATATGTTATACATTAATTTCAATTACCTTGTATTTAAAATTTGATGGACTTATTTGACCCTCAAATTCTCGAGTATTATGTTAGCCTTCTTGACATAATTTTCACTAAATTCAAGAGAAATTCAATAGGAATCTCCTCATTATGGTGTTATGAATTGCATTATTGAGTTATGTGGTGTGTATGTTGTAATAAATAGTTTTTTTTTTTTTTAGTTGGTTGTAACTACGATTACAATTTTTGGTTTCGAGTATGGCATTATTAAGGCGTACTGTGAAAATTTTATCTATAGCACATGACCGAAAATTTTATCCATAGTTGAATTGTCACAGCCCGTCCCGGAATTTCAATTTCCGACGACGTGAAATTACAGAAACGCCCTTAAACGGGATTAAGGTGCGTAAATTTGGTATTTGTTTTACACTAAGATCCTAAACTAGGGATTAGAATTGTTATTAGTATGTGTTAAATTATCTGTGTTGGACTTTAGGTGGGACCCTACCCCCTAAATCATTCCCTCAATTCTGGATCCATGTCTCCTTCTCTCTCTCTTCCTCATCTTTCCCTCAGTCATTCTCACACTCCCTCATTCTCTCTCAAACTCTCGGACAAACACCCAAGACCTTGAAAACTTCACAAGTTAAGGTTGAGGAAGGTAGCATCGTGTTTGTGAGGACCATACGAACACATTGGTATTGTTTTCAGGTAAGATTTCCCACGATTTCACGTAGAAAACTCAAGCCCGTGAAATGACACTATTCATGAACTTTGTGTTTGTTGATTTTTAGGCCAAACTAAGATCATAGGGAGCTCTAGGAGGTTCCCACGAAGCTCGGGGTGTGAAGTTTGGAAAGTTTGGACGTCGAAGTGACCCAGTTCGACGTTTGGCCGAATTTGGAAGATTTTGGAAGGTATGATCTAGTAGTTTTTAGGCCCTAAAACCCTTCCAACGTGATAGTACTTGTTAAATGCTTCATTTTTGTATAAAATGTGAAGAAATTGGTTGAAAAACGAAGGAGAATAGTGGATTTGAAAATTTTCCAGAAACCGGCGAACAGTCGCCGGCGACCGGTGACTCGCCGGAGAAGACAGGGAATCTTCCGTTAAGTTTGACGGAATATTCCGACGCCGTTAGTTAACTTTAACGGAAACCGTTAGTTTTTAACGGAATATGCTAGGATTTGACGGAATATTCCCTAACGCCGTTCACTGTAGCCGTCAGTGTGCATGTCACGTGGCCGCGCGTGGGCCGCGCGTAGGTCCGTGCCACGTCAGGCGCGTGGGGGCGCGTGAGGACTCCAAAAATTATTTTAAAAATTTGGGGATGATCCTGAGGTTGTGTAGGTCACTGTGGTATATTCATATACCCAATTTGAGCATCGTATGAAGAATTAATTACCTAGTTTGGTTTAGGTGCGTTAAATGTGCGTTAAATGATTGTTTTAAGTTATTTCACTTCTAGGTGGAACTTTTAACGAGGACGAGCACATCCAGGGGCGTCAAGGGGGTTACGACCCGGCGACATACCAGTGAGTGGGCATTTGTTTTTATATATACCTATATACTCGATTTCCCCAGAAATCAAATTTAAATGAAAAGTATATTAAAATGAAATATGATGTGATTGCCATGCATAGAATATTATGGATATTATGAACTGTCGTATGATGCATATATGTAAGGTGGTGCTGTGGACGCACAGGTAAGTATTTAATTACTGTTATGTTGATGATGATGATATATTGAGCTCATATCCTGCACCATGGTTTAGTGCTTATAGTATTCACCGCATCGCACGCTCGCCTTGGATCCAAGTAGATGCTGGTCGTACAGTCCACGCGGAGTGGGTACGACGGGCCAGTCGTAGAGTGTTAGTGAGATTATGACTGGTGGGTGACCTTAGGTTATTGTATACAGATGATTGATGAGAGAAGCACTAGAGCGAATATTACCATGAGTCGTTCAGACTACATTAGGTGGTTCCGACTTATGTGCAGAAGGCCGGACAGGTCACGCGGAGTGACTCCGGCAGAGTGAGATTGATAGATGTTGAGCTCTAGGTTCAATCGTTCAGGGCTATTAGAGGGCCTCCGATTGATTATTTCTTTTACCTGATTATATTATGTTAATGCATTCATACTACACTGTTGAAATTGGCATGGTACATTCTTTATTGAATCTGTTATAAGATTGATGATTGAGACAGTTGAGATATATATGCTATATACTATTTTTCTGGGAAAGTATACAGGTTTTCCAAAAAGGGGTTATAATCGTGGATTTATGAAATGATTTGGAAAAGCTTATTTTCGCCCACTCACGTTTTCTGTTTTTCGCCCCTCCAGGTTCTAGTTGATAGTTGAGGCGTTGGTGGCCTACGAGGACTGCTTCGGCGTTCTGACAGACTAAATAAATGTAGGATTCACCCGAGGGTGTTGTAAAATAGTTATGGTCCTACTTGACTGCACCTAGACGCTTATGCTCTGTTTATGTGTGTTTAGTACACTCTTATGCACATAGAATGCTAGGTTGTAAATAACTGCAATTAGTGGTTTTCGTTGACTCGTATTTTATTATTAAATCGTTTCCGCTTGCGTTATGGTTACGTCACACTCACGTGACGGCCAGCACGTCCTAGTCTTCGGGTTAGGGTGTGTCAGTTTGGTATCAGAGCATAGGTTGTAGTCCTGTATAACTAATGAGTTCTTCTATTGATTTTTGGATGTTTTCTGTCAGACTTATGCCGCCTCGTAGAGATCCTCGCCGTGCTGCTGAGCCTAATTTCCCCGATATAACTCAGTTAGGGGCAGCAATGGCTCAAGCTTTTCAGGCTAATATCCGTCCTCCTCAGAGAACGCCCGTAGAGACGATGTATAATCTGAAATTGGAAACTTTTGAGGGAAATGAAGGTTATGAAGGGGCAGAAAAGTGGTTGGATCGAATTGAACAGACCTTTCAAGTGATGCAAAGTCAGGGAAACCTGCCAGCTAATAGATGGGTGGAGACCACCACCTGGTTTTTGGGCCGTGAGCCAGCTGCGTGGTGGATAAATCAGTCGAGGCACATGGCACCTGAAAGGGCAGCCGAATGGGAGGTATTTAAGGAAAATTTTATGAAGAGATTTGTTCCTCCGGAATATATAGATCGCAAGAAACAGGAATTCACCAGTCTGAAGCAGAGAAATATGTCTGCACATGAGTACTACAGGAAGTTTACTGATTTATCCCGTTATGATTCTGATTTAGCGGGTAATCAAGCAGAAATGCTTCGTCGTTTCAAGCTAGGATCTAAGAAGAAGTACAGAACGTTTGCCAATGCACTTCCCTGTGCCGATTATCATGAGTATTTTGAGATTCTGGTCAGGATGGAAGACTCTGATAATCTTCCAGACAGTGAGGATGAAGAGGATAAGGGTAATGGTCAGAAGAAAAATGAGAAAGGTAAAGGTGTTTCCATTCCAGGACCTCGTCAGACGCAGAATTTCAAGAAAAGTGGAATGAGTTCGAGTTCTTCCAGTGGTGGATTTAGTGCCACAGGTCCGAGGAGAGGAGGTGGTAGGTTTGGTAATGGACCTAGATTTTCTAGTCAGAGAGGCTTTGGTGGTACTGGTAGTTCGGGTCCTCCGTTATGTCGCCGTTGTAATTTCCGACATCATGGGGAATGTAGGAGAAGCAGTGGTGCATGCTTTACATGTGGTCAGACAGGACATAGAGCTATGTATTGTCCCCAGAATCAGCAGAGGCCCCAGCAGCCTGTTATGCCAACCTCAGCACCGACTCAACAGAACTTTAATTCAGGCAGTTATGGCCAGGGTGGTCGTGGTGGTGCTTATCACTATCAGGGTGATGCTGCTCCTTATGCTCCGGGACAGTATCACTATTCTCAGGATCCTTATTTTCAGAGTGGATATTCTCAGGATCAGGGAGGTTATACTTCATATCCGTCTATGCCAGCTAGCGGATCTCAGTGGTATCAGGGGGGTCAGCCCCAACAGAGCGGAGTTGCTGCTAGTAGTACAGGGTCGTTTAGGCCGCCTGTCCAGACAGGTCAAGGACGTACTCATCAGGGACGAGGTAACCAGAGTGGCAGAGGTCGTGGAGGACGACAGCCAGCTCAGGGACGTGTTAACCACATCTCGCTGCAAGATGCTCAGAACCATCCAGACTTGATTATGGGTACGTTGAATGTTCTTGGTCATTTTGCTAGAGTCTTGATTGATTGTGGTGCTACACACTCTGTGATTTCTCATACATTTGCTCAAATAACGCAACCTCATCCTTCACCTCTAGGGTTTGATTTAGAGTTTGCTATGCCTAGAGGGGATAAATGTTATGTTGATAGTTTTTACTCTGGGTGTCCAGTGATGGTAGATAATGTCATTATGCCTGCTAATCTTATCCCGTTAGACATCGTGGATTTTGATGTGATTTTAGGGGCGGATTGGTTGCATTATAATCGCGCCCATATAGATTGTTACGGGAAATCAGTTACTTTTCTTCGTCCTGGACTACCCGAGGTTACATTTGTGGGTGAAAGAAGTGGGGTGAGGCATGGTGTTATTTCCGCCATAAGGACAAAGAAATTGTTATCCAAGGGTTGTCAGGGATACTTGGCACATGTGGTGTTAAATGATGTTGATTCCGGTAGTGTGGAGGAAGTCGGAGTAGTCAGACACTATCCTGATGTATTTCCAGATGATTTACCTGGGTTGCCTCCAGATAGAGATGTGGAATTTTCGATTGATTTGCTTCCAGGTACGAACCCTATCTCTTTGACTCCTTATAGAATGGCACCAGCGGAATTAAGAGAGTTGAAAATTCAATTGCAAGAGTTAATTGATAAAGGTTTCATTCAGCCTAGTTCTTCACCTTGGGGAGCTCCAGTGTTGTTTGTAAGAAAGAAAGATGGAACTTTGAGATTGTGCATTGATTACAGGCAATTGAATCGGGTGACGATTAAAAACCGTTATCCCTTGCCTCGTATAGATGATTTGTTTGATCAGCTCAAAGGTGCCTGTGTGTTTTCTAAGATCGATTTGAGGTCTGGGTATTATCAATTAAAGATTAAAGATGAGGATGTTCATAAAACAGCTTTCAGGACTCGTTATGGGCATTATGAGTTTTTGGTGATGCCATTTGGATTAACGAACGCTCCTGCAGCTTTCATGAGATTGATGAATGAAGTATTCCAGGAATATCTTGACAAGTTTGTTATTGTTTTTATTGATGACATCCTGGTATATTCTAAGTCGAAATCAGACCATATTCGACATCTTAACTTGGTGTTAAGGAAATTGAGGGAACACCGATTATATGCCAAATTTAGTAAATGTCAATTTTGGCTGGATCAAGTGGCATTTCTGGGACATGTGGTATCAGCTCAGGGAATTCAAGTGGATCCTCAGAAGATAGCAGCAGTGGAAAATTGGGAACAACCTCGAACGGTCACTGAGGTGCGGAGTTTTCTTGGTTTAGCAGGTTATTATAGACGGTTTGTTCAAGACTTTTCTATGATTGCCTTGCCATTAACGAAGTTAACCAGGAAGGATGTTAAGTTTGAGTGGGATGAAAGTTGTGAGCAAAGTTTCCAGCAGTTGAAGTATTGCCTTACTCATGCACCTGTGTTAGTACTTCCTGATGATAATGGTAACTTCGAGATCTATAGTGATGCTTCTTTGAATGGTTTGGGTTGTGTTTTGATGCAGCATAGTAGAGTGATTGCCTATGCTTCTAGGCAGTTGAAGACTCATGAAAGAAACTATCCGACTCACGATCTTGAGTTGGCAGCTATTGTGTTTGCTTTGAAGATTTGGAGACATTATCTCTATGGCGAGAAATGTAAGATCTTTACCGATCATAAAAGCCTTCAGTACCTTTTCACTCAGCATGATCTTAATCTTCGTCAGAGAAGATGGTTGGAATTGTTAAGTGATTATGATTGCACGATTGAGTACCATCCGGGTCGTGCAAATGTGGTAGCTGATGCTCTGAGTAGAAAACCTCAAGGGCGACTTAATGCTTTGTATGCCAGTCGTGTTCCTCTTCTGGCAGAGTTGAGATCTACTGGAGTAGAGTTAGAATGGGAAGAGCAAAGTGAAGCTTTTCTTGCCAATTTTCAAGTCAAGCCAATTTTAATTGATCGGGTGCTTGCAGCTCAATCGTGGGATGAAGAAATTCAAGAATTGATCAATTTAAGAAATGAAGGGAAGAAGAAAGATCTCAAGATCCGAGGATCAGATGGTATGCTTATGCAAGAGAACAGGATGTATGTGCCTAATAATGAGGAACTGAAGAAAGAAATCTTGGATGAAGCACATTGTTCGGCTTATGCTATGCACCCAGGAGGAACTAAAATGTATCATACCATTCGACCATTCTATTATTGGCCGGGTATGAAGAGGGAGATTGCGGAGTATGTTAGTAGGTGTATTGTTTGCCAGCAGGTTAAGGCTGAAAGAAAGAAGCCGTTTGGGAGATTGCAACCACTTCCCGTTCCCCAGTGGAAATGGGAGAATATAACGATGGATTTTGTGTATAAGCTGCCACGTACACAAAATGGTTTTGATGGCATTTGGGTGGTTGTAGATCGACTTACCAAATCAGCACATTTTATTCCAGTAAGGGAGAAGTATTCTTTAAATAAGTTGGCTCAGTTATTCATATCGAAGGTTGTAAAGTATCATGGTGTCCCAGTGAATATTATTTCTGATCGAGATCCAAGATTTACTTCTAAGTTTTGGATAGCTTTTCAAGAAGCTTTGGGTACTAGATTGCTTTACAGTACAGCTTATCATCCACAGACAGATGGTCAGTCGGAGAGAACTATTCAGACACTCGAGGATATGTTGAGATCCTCTGTGATGCAATTTGGTGATTCTTGGCATGATCGTTTGGATTTGATGGAGTTTGCCTACAATAATAGTTTTCATTCGAGTATTGGAATGTCTCCATTTGAAGCACTTTATGGTAAAGCTTGTCGTACTCCATTATGTTGGTCAGAGGTCGGTGAAAGAATACTTGAGGGCCCAGAGATTGTGGATGAGACTACTCAGAATATTCAGGTAATTAAGTCTAACCTGAAAGTGGCCCAGGATAGACAAAAGAGCCTAGCGGATCGACATACCACGGACAGAATGTATAATGTGGGCGACTATGTTTTTCTGAAATTATCGCCTTGGAGAGGTGTGGTTCGCTTTGGAAAGAAAGGAAAGCTAAGTCCCAGGTACATTGGACCTTACGAGATCACTGAGAGGATTGGTGAAGTTGCTTACAGGTTGGAGCTACCTCCAGAGTTGTCTAAGGTACATAATGTGTTCCATGTCTCGATGCTTCGGCATTATGTGTCAGATCCTTCACATGTGATTCCTCCTCAACTATTGGAAATTAATCCGGATTTGACATATGATGAAGAACCAGTGACTATACTGGATTGGAAAGATAAGACCTTGAGGAATAAGACCGTGAGCTTAGTAAAAGTATTGTGGAGGAACCATTCAACGGAAGAAGCTACTTGGGAGACAGAAGAAAGGATGAGAGATATGTATCCAAGGTTATTCTATGAGTATTGAGGGTTTGGTTAGTGGCTGGAATTTCGGGGACGAAATTCTATAAGGAGGGGAGATTGTCACAGCCCGTCCCGGAATTTCAATTTCCGACGACGTGAAATTACAGAAACGCCCTTAAACGGGATTAAGGTGCGTAAATTTGGTATTTGTTTTACACTAAGATCCTAAACTAGGGATTAGAATTGTTATTAGTATGTGTTAAATTATCTGTGTTGGACTTTAGGTGGGACCCTACCCCCTAAATCATTCCCTCAATTCTGGATCCATGTCTCCTTCTCTCTCTCTTCCTCATCTTTCCCTCAGTCACTCTCACACTCCCTCATTCTCTCTCAAACTCTCGGACAAACACCCAAGACCTTGAAAACTTCACAAGTTAAGGTTGAGGAAGGTAGCATCGTGTTTGTGAGGACCATACGAACACATTGGTATTGTTTTCAGGTAAGATTTCCCACGATTTCACGTAGAAAACTCAAGCCCGTGAAATGACACTATTCATGAACTTTGTGTTTGTTGATTTTTAGGCCAAACTAAGATCATAGGGAGCTCTAGGAGGTTCCCACGAAGCTCGGGGTGTGAAGTTTGGAAAGTTTGGACGTCGAAGTGACCCAGTTCGACGTTTGGCCGAATTTGGAAGATTTTGGAAGGTATGATCTAGTAGTTTTTAGGCCCTAAAACCCTTCCAACGTGATAGTACTTGTTAAATGCTTCATTTTTGTATAAAATGTGAAGAAATTGGTTGAAAAACGAAGGAGAATAGTGGATTTGAAAATTTTCCAGAAACCGGCGAACAGTCGCCGGCGACCGGTGACTCGCCGGAGAAGACAGGGAATCTTCCGTTAAGTTTGACGGAATATTCCGACGCCGTTAGTTAACTTTAACGGAAACCGTTAGTTTTTAACGGAATATGCTAGGATTTGACGGAATATTCCCTAACGCCGTTCACTGTAGCCGTCAGTGTGCATGTCACGTGGCCGCGCGTGGGCCGCGCGTAGGTCCGTGCCACGTCAGGCGCGTGGGGGCGCGTGAGGACTCCAAAAATTATTTTAAAAATTTGGGGATGATCCTGAGGTTGTGTAGGTCACTGTGGTATATTCATATACCCAATTTGAGCATCGTATGAAGAATTAATTACCTAGTTTGGTTTAGGTGCGTTAAATGTGCGTTAAATGATTGTTTTAAGTTATTTCACTTCTAGGTGGAACTTTTAACGAGGACGAGCACATCCAGGGGCGTCAAGGGGGTTACGACCCGGCGACATACCAGTGAGTGGGCATTTGTTTTTATATATACCTATATACTCGATTTCCCCAGAAATCAAATTTAAATGAAAAGTATATTAAAATGAAATATGATGTGATTGCCATGCATAGAATATTATGGATATTATGAACTGTCGTATGATGCATATATGTAAGGTGGTGCTGTGGACGCACAGGTAAGTATTTAATTACTGTTATGTTGATGATGATGATATATTGAGCTCATATCCTGCACCATGGTTTAGTGCTTATAGTATTCACCGCATCGCACGCTCGCCTTGGATCCAAGTAGATGCTGGTCGTACAGTCCACGCGGAGTGGGTACGACGGGCCAGTCGTAGAGTGTTAGTGAGATTATGACTGGTGGGTGACCTTAGGTTATTGTATACAGATGATTGATGAGAGAAGCACTAGAGCGAATATTACCATGAGTCGTTCAGACTACATTAGGTGGTTCCGACTTATGTGCAGAAGGCCGGACAGGTCACGCGGAGTGACTCCGGCAGAGTGAGATTGATAGATGTTGAGCTCTAGGTTCAATCGTTCAGGGCTATTAGAGGGCCTCCGATTGATTATTTCTTTTACCTGATTATATTATGTTAATGCATTCATACTACACTGTTGAAATTGGCATGGTACATTCTTTATTGAATCTGTTATAAGATTGATGATTGAGACAGTTGAGATATATATGCTATATACTATTTTTCTGGGAAAGTATACAGGTTTTCCAAAAAGGGGTTATAATCGTGGATTTATGAAATGATTTGGAAAAGCTTATTTTCGCCCACTCACGTTTTCTGTTTTTCGCCCCTCCAGGTTCTAGTTGATAGTTGAGGCGTTGGTGGCCTACGAGGACTGCTTCGGCGTTCTGACAGACTAAATAAATGTAGGATTCACCCGAGGGTGTTGTAAAATAGTTATGGTCCTACTTGACTGCACCTAGACGCTTATGCTCTGTTTATGTGTGTTTAGTACACTCTTATGCACATAGAATGCTAGGTTGTAAATAACTGCAATTAGTGGTTTTCGTTGACTCGTATTTTATTATTAAATCGTTTCCGCTTGCGTTATGGTTACGTCACACTCACGTGACGGCCAGCACGTCCTAGTCTTCGGGTTAGGGTGTGTCATGAATGATCAAGATTATGATATAGAAAATTATGATATTTGTTGATGTTACCTGTAAGGGTAGTGCGTGAACACGATCAAGACTTGGATAAGATGATTTATGCATATTTTCCCATTGGGGGGCATGATGGTAATATTGCACCCTCGAGAATCTGTTACTTACTTATCGGGACAATAGTGAGTTGTTGGTATTACGGGTTGCTGACCGTAATATTGAAAAGGAAAAATTAGTATCCGGTCCCTAGTTCTTACTGTTCATTAACTAAGACCTTATTAGTTCTCAAATTTTGATTCAAGTCCCTATCATTAATTTGATAATGAATTTACATGTTTATTATATAATTTTTAATATAAAAATTAGTAATTAATTTAGGGTTTAATACTCACACCTCTATTAAACTTCTAATTATTTTTCAATTCAAACATTTCCAAAATAAAAAAAAATTAAATTAAATTAAGTTTGTACCTATTAGTTTATATATATATATATATATATATATATATATATAAAGATTCTCAATTTTTTAATCTTAAATGTACCCATTCATATAATTTTTCAATTTTTTAAAGCTTAAATGTACCCATTCTCAAATATATCAATTTGTTATACGTAAAATGTACCCTTTTTTTAATATAAAATCCATTCAAAATTTTTAATCCATGTTTAAACTTATATGGGTACATTCTTTTTCGTTGATTTGAGAATGTATCCATATTTTGGTACAATACCTTTTTTTTGTTAATTTTGGTTAATGTACCCATACATATATGTACACACACACACACACACACACAATGTAATAGAGAGTATAATTTATATTTTATTATTTTTAATCCCATAAATTATGGGTTTTATTTAAAATGTCATTAATATAAACAATTACAAATTTCAATTTTTAATTTTTAATTTAAAAATATAGTAACTTACATTATTATATTAATGTCAGGGACCTCAATAAAAAACTAAAAACTAACAAGGTTTCAATCAAAGAATATTGATAGCTAGGGACCGCATCCAAAGTGTCCCTATTGAAAACGTAAGTGTGGAATTTGTTGAACAAGTAGACATCTAGGTCCGTCTACGTTTAGTTATTTAATTATTGTTTGGGTTTGACCCAAAGATAGCACACACTCATCTTTGAGGCACGTGACACATATGGGTGTGTAGGTGAAGTTTTCTATTTTTGGTGTTGTTTGCAGTACAACTATTTTAACTTCACTTTATTATATACGTGCTTCGACATTACATTGTTATACATCTATTTTTCTACCTTATGTTTTATAAAGGACTGTATATTTTAGTACTGTACTAAAGGAGAAGGAAAGTTTGAATTGGAGGCACGAAAGAGGAATTACTGCACTCTAATCGCGACGGAATGACATTCTCTTTTATGCAACCACTCTAACTTGATTTCCTCCTTCCATATATATATATATACTTTTTCCTTTCTTCTGAAGTACATTATGTTTAGCTAATGATTTCAAATTTTGGGGACGAAATTTTTTAAGGTGGATAGATTGTGACAACCCGTCCCTAATTCTACAATTTTATAAATTTTAAAAGAATTAATTTATGAAAATGCCCTAGAGGTGAAGGTTTTGACTTTCATTGGCCAACGTGTAGAGAAATGTATGACTTATTCACTTAGCGCATTTGTGTAGTACTCGTTGGTACGAACACATAGATGAAAGCCGTTTGCGAGTCCGGATTATATCGGTATAATTATAGACATTTGAAATTGGTTATTTATAGTTTAGTTATAAATTAATTCAAACTCCCAACATGTGGGAGTGGTAACCAATCAATTTTAAGAGAGGAAAAGGAGAACCAATCAGGAAGGGAGAAGGGAAAAAATAAATAAATAAATAAACCTACCCATTGGGCAGTGCACCCGCACACCCAAACCGGTCAAAATCCGGCTAATTTCTGCCATTTTATTTCGTGGAACACCATATCCACCACCTGCATCATCTTCCCCAATCTTTCTTCTTCCATCTTCGCTCAAGATTGAAGAGTTTTAGGCCCAAAAATGCAAAGAACATCACCGGAGCATTGGAGGTGTTCGACGGTGATTCCTCCGATCCGGCGAGTTTCACCACCCACCACCACCCTTAATCAGCTCCTCTTGGACCCAGGAACAAGACCCAAGCAGTTGTAGGGGTGTTGGAACATCGAGGAAGTCGAATCGAAGAACACCCATATGATGTACGTATCATATGATGATATATATAAAAAAAAGTTGAACCATTTTGTAGAAAAGAGATTAGATTTTCATATTTAAATATTTAATTAAAGTAGAAAATAGGACACTGAACTAAATCTAACAACAACTCAAATTTTTGGACATAAATTAAAGGAAAAACAAATATATAAATGGGCATTTTGATCCAAATCCATAAATTCAGCTGCTTTCACATTAAGCCTAGTTTCATTTGGATTTTTTTATGTCTATTTTGCCCTTCAGAATAAAAATAAAAATATTATTTAAATTTCTTAAATTTGAATTTTTTTAATGCCTTAATCTACCCACTTTCAAATAAGAAACATTTTTAAAAACTCATATCCAACAAATATGATAAGTTTATAAGGATGAAAAAAAACCATTATGAGCCGTATATAAAAAATAAAAAAAAAACTTGTGATGTAAATAATATAATCAATTTGTAATAGAGGCAGATTATAACCAACACAAAAAACATGTGAGGTAGACTTTGAAATAAAAACTTAGATAAACAAGTGTATTGTCGACCTCCGGATACATTGTACTCAGGGCCGACCATTTTTAATGTTTTATTTTTTTAATTATTTTTTTCAATTTCTCTTATATAAAATTAAAATATTACAAGTTAATGAACCAAAAATAAGGTTTGTTTAGTGGACAGGAGTGTTTCCTATCTTCAAAAGGTTCTGAGTTTGAAACATGTTGAATGTCTTTGTGTAAATTTGTCAAGCTTTTGTGTAAATTTATCGCTTGATAACTTTACAAATTTTGCAAAAATTAAAATTAGAAGAGGAAAACCACAACAATTAAAATTAGCAAAGGAAAACCACAGTGAGTTGAACCCAACTCGTGCACAAAATGGTAGAAAGCCTAACCACTAGTGTTGGAAGAGAACTTTGGTATTATGTTGCACATTTTAATATACGTACACATGTAAAGAGTATTTGGGAGACCTTCTGAATCGGGGTCCTTGTGCAGTGACACCTTTTGCACATCCTTAGGTCTGACTCTAATTGTACTTTATGCATATCTACTGCCTAGGAAGACAAATACCTTATACCTATAAAGCATACATATTCTACTTACTATATACCAAAAGTATTTTCTACCTCTACGGCTCTACCTATTGTAACAAAATAAATAAACTTCATTTGCTATAACTTTTTTACTCATAAAAAGATAAGTCAATATAAACAAACAAAAAACTGAGGAAGAAATTAATAGTGAGAGCAATATATACACATGAACACCCATGGTTTTGGGTTCGAAGGCTTTCTTCCTAGCCATGTGGTTAAATGTTCCAACATGAACACCCACGGTTAGTGGTGAAGCTACATGAGGGTGAGGAGTGGCGGCCGTTCCTCCCCTCGTCGGAAATCAAGTCCAGGAGCTGTGGTTCCACCTCTCTGATCTCGTCGGAAGTGATGAAATTCCGTATGGTTTTATGGCCTTTTGGGTTTCCTTGCTCTATCGCAACACAGGCTGATCGTGGGCTCTCTTTTTTTCCAAAAAAAAAAAAAAAAAAAAAAAAAAAAACCTAGGCCAAAGAAGGGAGGAACGAAGATCTGCATTTTGCAGCTTTTGGAAATGGAGGTCTGGTTCTAACGAAGAAGAAGAGAAAGGAAGAAGAGAGAGACTTTATCTCCCTCCCATCCCACCCCACATGCCCTTTCATAATTACAATTTGTTTTTTTTTAACTATTGGCCAATCAATTTGCGCCACCTAACTTGTTATTGCTGATTTATATTGGAATTTGTTTTTTATTTATTGTTCAATTAATTTGACCACTCTTCCAATATTTTTAAGCCACTTATTTGACACTGTTATTTATCTTAAAATTCACTATAAATTTATACGAGCTTCAATAAATAATTTGTAAAATATTACGAACTCGTAATTATTTGTTTTTTTTTCTCTTACCATCAAATTCAACAAAGTAATAAAGAAAAATTGTCACATTCTAGCCCGGGCCCCCACCACATCCCAAACTTGACTCTACCATAGCACGATATTGTCACTTTGGGGCCCGACCACGCCCTTACGGTTTTGTTTCTGGGAACTCACACGAGAACTTCCCAGTGGGTCACCCATCCTGGGATTGTTCTCGCGCAAACTTGCTTAACTTCGGAGTTCTTATGGAATCCGAAGTCAGTGAGCTCCCAAAAGGACTCGTGCTAGGTAAAGATGAGAATATACATATAAGGCTTATAGGATCCACTCCCCTGGGCAATGTGGGATGTAACAATCCACTCCTTTTTGGGGCCCAACGTCCTCGTCGGCACATTTCCAACCAGGAATTGGCTCTGATACCAAATTGTTATATCCCGGCCTGGGCCCCCACCACATTACAGGCTCGACTCTACCGTAGCACAATATTGTCCGTTTTGGGCCTCGACCACGCCCTCACGGTTTTATTTCTGGGAACTCAGACGAGAACTTCCCAGTGGGTCACCCATCCTGGGATTGCTCTCACGTGAACTCGCTTAACTTCGGAGTTTTTACGGAATCCGAATCCAGTGAGCTCCTAAAAGGCCTTGTGCTAGATAGAGATGAGAATATACATATAAGGCTTACAAGATCCACTCTCCTGTGCGATGTGGGATGTAACAAAATTTGTCAATATTTTTATATATTATATGTTTTATAATCAATGTTTTTATGATATTATATGCTATAAAATAAATAGATAATTATTTAAACGGTATATAATAAATTGATTCAAATTTGCCTAGGTCCTCGCTTAAGTGTAAAGTCATGTCCACCGTCCGACTAGAGCTTTGCATCTTTTAAAACTTTGCTAATTATACAGTTAAGTAATAGGACGATACAACAAGAAATGGTGTTGAATCATCCTTTAAATAATAGTGTTGTTCAAACCCTCCTTCGACTATTTTGAGTAGTCCAAATCCTCTTTTGAATATTTCGGTTAGTGCAAATTCTCCTATGAATATTACGGGTAGTTCAAATAAATCAATTGAATGTTCACATTTTTTCGGGACCCTAAAGATATATTTTTTAAATTTTGCCCCTCCCTTCGAGAATTCCTGGCTTCGCCACTCCACGGTTATGGGTTCAAGGGCTGGTATTGGAGAAATGATGACAATGATCATAAAATGCAACTATATAAACACACATAAGACAATTGAGGAAGAAATATATATAAACAAACCAAATAAACGTAATAATTCGTTTAGCAAAATGTTTCTTAAAAGAAGATATGAATAAACGAGAATCATGAGAGTTTGCAATTCATGGAAGAAAGAAAAAGTGATTTTGTGAAGGAGGAGGAAAAAAAAAGAAACAAAAAGAGGAAGAAGAAGACCATGCATAAGAGATAGTACTGCTTGTACGCATTGTTTAAAATATCGATATAGGTGAAAATATCAATATGCAAATTTATAAAAATATTGATGAATATATTGATATCGATATCGATATCGATATCGGTTTGGCAACTTTTGTGCAGTGAATCGGTAAACATCATTGGTATTCATTGATTTTCCTATATATTATCAATATAGGGTATATTAACTCATTCAGATTTAGTCGAAATTAAGGAAGGAATTCTAAAAAAAATTCAAAAGTTTGAAATCTAGAATGGGTTATAGCAACTTTTGTAATGAATCAGTAAACATCATTGGTATTCATTGATTTTCCCATCTCTTGCCGATATAGAGTGAAATTTGCATTTCGACCTTCCTTTTCATATCGAATATTGATTGTTTGGATATTTTGATGGAAATATCGACAATTTCGTGGATATTTTAAACTCTGCTTGTACAAGAGTAATGAGGAAGAAGTGATAATATTATTCAATGGCTAGTTTGGGATTGTTGTGCTTTTTTATATCGATAATTGATTTTTTGGATATTTCGATGGAAATATCGATAATTTCGTAGATATTTAAAACACTGCTTGTACAAGAGTTATGAGGAAGAAGAGATAATATTATTTAAAGGCTAGTTTGGAGTTGTTATGTTTTTTTTTTTTTTTAAATTGATTTTGTTGTGCTGTGATAATAAATAACTGTAAAATAAAACAATTAAGTATTTGTTAAACTATAATTATAAAAGTACTCTTAGCCTAAAAAACAGTACAATGTTTTGTAAACTTTTATTTCGAAATACTTTAACTACGTAAAATGATTGAAAGAGACATGGTGTTAGTTATGCTATTAGTTTTATAATAATAATTGCTCATAAAATTAGACTAATAATAAACATGAGTAAAGCTAGCAGAAACAACACACGAACGTTGAAGAAGTGGACGGAGCCACTCGTGCGCGCGGCCAACACGCCAATCATTGCAACCATAAGACTGTACTGGGTATATCGTCCAAGTGGCAGATCCCGCACGTGTGGGTGACAAGATCGATGCAGTTCCCGTGGAGGGAGGGAGAATTTAATGCGCACCAACCGGGTGAGTGACTGCATGCCTGGTTCCTGAAACGTCCTTTTAACAACCCATTTGGATTCGACTGTGATATGCCGGGAACACTCACAAAAAGTCCAGCAAGAGATCTTTAATAAGACAAACCTCTTAGATTTGAGAGATATTAAGTAGATTCTTTCGAAGCTTGATTTTTCATGAATTTTCGTACTTTATATTTTTTGTATAATATTTTATAATACTGATAATGAAATTATTTCAAAAATATGAGACTAATCCTGAAGAGTCTCTTTTAAAAGAGTCTTTCCCAATGCATTTTACATCAATAATCGAACTTCGGAATGCTTGAGAAAAATGAAATCCACCGTCTAGGCTCTCCTTTTCATTTAGTAATTTTGTAAAATAATTTCAACGTTAATTTTATTTTACAGACATAATCATTAGATAGTATCAAATTATTGTGCAACATTTTGAGTTAGAAACATAACCAAAAAAGTATTACTAGATTCTTCGTCTAACTTTTATCTTTTACGTGCCCAGTGGGACTATGTCACTGTTCTTGCTACTTAATCTTTTGTTGAATTTGCAAGCATTATTTGTCATCATAAATTTTCCGATGCAGGATGAGTGTCGCAAGTCAGGATTGTTAGTTGACGACGAAATAGGAGTGCCAACCAACCAGCATCCTCCAATTCAGGATGAGTTTTTTATGATACGAGTATCCGTCAATCAATACATTTGCATGTTGGTCGAGCAACAAATTAATGAGAGATAGTTGAGAGATGATACGATACAAATCATCACTTACGCTTAAGGCAGCTAGGGTTTAAACTCCTCATCAGGCTGTGTTATCAGTGTTAAGTCATCTGCGGTCAACTGTTTCTAACATTTTTCTTAATTATAGATATAAAAACCACATGAATAGTGCTATTTCACACACTTATTAATTTTGATTATTTATATCCTTCAAATCATTAAATTTGATAATAAAAAATAAAAAATTATATTTAAAAAATAAAAATAAGTATGTAAATAATATAAATATCCGATCAAACTTGATACAAAATGATCAATCACGAATCACAAAATTAAGCCACTGTGGTTAGGCTAGTGGATTGTTCACTCACGATGGCAGTCAAATCAAGTCGAGCGGTTGCCTTCAGTCTTTATGTGGTTTAGGACAAATATACATGCCACAACCGACACTACGTACGGCGGGATTTTGTATGCTACCTTCGTGTAACAAGACCAAAGTACAAATCCATTTAATTTCGGTTTGCAATGCATGCATGTGCTTTTACCATCTCCACAAGATATAAAATCCAAAAACATGTGTTCCTCGCATAAAGTTTACTGATTTACAATTTATATGGTTAAGGCAAGAGGCATGCATGCGTACTATGAGTTTTGTCATGTGTTAACTGTGAACTTGGTATGCTATCATTGACGAATTTAGAATTTTTAAATAATGATGTTATAATTTTAACTTAAAAAAACTTTATTGAACCATTAATTAATAATGTTATTTATATCATATTTTTGTACTACATTTATATACTATGACATCTGATTTAGATAGACACATCATTTAAATTAATCAGATTTTTTAAATTTAATTAAACATTATTTAATGAACTAATAATTAAAAAAACTAGTTAACTAAATGATGAATATGGTATAGGTCTTTCTCCCTTCCTTCCCTTTCACTGCTGGGTATACCGAATGGTTGCTTCTTTTCTTAAATCTGCATCTGTGTTTCCCCGACTGAAGAAACTGTTGGATCTAAGTCAACAATCTGTGATTTAAATATATATGCTAATAAACAATAAATGCAATAGGAATTAACAGAATATAAACTAGAAAACGAATTATAAAAACAGACAACTTGAAGATCGAGGCTTGCGTACCGCAATGTCCTTGAAACAGAAATTTCGTCCCTACTCAGTGCTTGTAGTTCTACGGACGTCTGCTTCACCAGGATTCAACGATCTAAGTCAGAAATTCCAGCACCGGAAAATTGACTTCTAGCGAATATTAATGTGGTTCTCTCAGAAAGGATGTTTATGATTGCAGGAGAAGATTTATGGTTTTTCTATTTCTAAATGCCATGCAGATGGATGTATATATAATGTGATTATACCTGTTCGCAACAGGTATGAGGAAGGGATGCATCTGTTGGGAGACATATGCTGAAAATGGTGTTTTTGTTTCTGCGTTTTCACACTTCAGACTTCATCTGAAAAGATGAGTCTGTTGGTAAAAATAATTAATTAATTCATTTAAATTCGAAATTAAAAATAATTAATTAATTTAATTATTAGAGCCCAAGAGCTCCAAGGCCCAAGTTTTGACAATTAAATAAATATTAATTATAATTAATTATATATATTAATTACCAATTAATTAGTACACCCCAAAGCCCAACCCCAAAGGTGAGCCCAATTTTAGTCTCCAGGTCTATTACTCCAATCACTTTCTATAAATGACAAAGCCTTATAAAGTGATAAAATCTTTTGGAAATGGTCAATGTGGGACAAAGAAATTTCTACTCAAACTACTCAAATTTTCAAAAGAAACCACAAAACCCAGTGGTTCTTCGCTCTCCCAATCAAGTATTCACCCTTTCGACCAAGAAGTTTGCTCCAATGGCGGCTATCACCCACCAATTTTCACGGCTTTCTATGCACAATGAAAGCTGGGTTTTGAGAATTTTCATCATTTGGTGTGCTATTTTTTACAATTGTGTTCTCTCATTTGAATCCCTGTTGAAAAATTTGCAGAACCTACCAAATCTCATGCGTTTCTATACCCAATGAGATATGGGTTTACAAAGTTTCATGATTCAGTGTGCTTGTTATAAAATATCAATGATATCAGAAATATCGGTAGTCCAAAAACACGAAAATTTCGATGGAAATATCGGGATATTATCGATATCAATAAAAATTAAATAAAAACCACGGAAATTGTAAGAAAAACTTGGAAATTTTCATTGAAACTTTGCAGGATGTTTATTTAGTCAATTATCTATTAGTTTATCACAAAAAATTGGAAGGAAATGCATTGCATGATAGATATAATTGATTTAAGTTGATTATATAGCGAGCTGGCAAACATTGTGAGTGTAGAAAATATGTAGTAATTAATGAAAGAAGTTTAAACACATCATAATCATTTATATATAATGAATTAGTACAATATTTTACACTTTATACATTGGATGGTAAGATACATGAGTGACTTAGCAAGGTCTAAAATATCGATGATATCGGAAATATCGGTAGTTCAAAAAAATATCGGTACTCCAAAAACACGGAAATTTCGATGGAAATATCGGGATATTATGGATATTTTAGACCATACTTGTTCTGCATGCTTTGTTCTTTGATTTGAATCCCTGTTGAAAAACTTGCAAAATCCACCAAATTCATGGTTTTATGCCCAATGAAAAATTTGCAACACCCACCGGTTGGAAGGAAAAACTCCTTGTATATCACAATCATTATTTAATTTATCATTATTTTTAATTATTGATTTATTAAATAATATTAATTAAATTTAAAATTTTGATTAATTTAAATGATGTGATTGTCAACATCATATGTCGTCTAAGATGGTATGAAAATATGGTACAAAAACATGGTATGAATAACATTACTCTTTCGTCAGACACCTAGTAGGAACATGTTAATGTTTGAAATATTTGTTAAAGGCTTATGCCGATATATGTCAACAACTAGAGGCCTGTTAAGAGTGATTACATGAAATTGTAGAGTAATATCAAAGACTTGTCAACTAGGCATTTCTTCGACTTGTCGGTGATCGAATTTGTTTGATTGCTGCTTAATTTGAGTAAAAATAATTTCATGTAAATCCATTGTATGATACATCTCCAGCAGGATTCTCTATGTGAGGATTCTGAGGATTCTAAAATCGTGTCCATTTATTGTATATTGTGCGATCAGTTTTTATCAGATACTATTTATATTTAATTTAAAATTAAAATATCTAAAAGGATTTCTGATCGTAAGATGTATAATGAACAGATACAATTTAAAAATCCTCGGAATCCTCACAAAGAGAATCTGAAAAAGATCCTCATTCAATACATCTTTCACATTTAGAGTTACGTGTTATTCAGATTATGTAACAAACATAACTTTATACATACACTGCTATTTGCTCAGAACACCACGATAGAAGTATGGTTATACATCTTTCACATTTAGAGTTGCGTGTTATTCAGATTATGTGACAAACATAACTTTATACATAATACAGCACTGCTATTTGCTCAGAACACCACGATAGAAGTATGGTTTTCGACTGCATGCAAGTCCTTTCCGGTATCACGAGTGGATCATCAAGATTGAGTAGAGCCAAATGGAGGAAAGAGACTGAAACAAAGAAACACGTCCTTGTTGGAAGTTGGAAGCTTAATTTGGCTGTATATATTGTTGACCAAAACAAGCAGAAACTTCCAAAGACATGTTTGATTAAGATAAGGTTTTTAATTTATCTTTTTATGCAGAGTCAAAAGAGTTTTGTTGTACGAAATGAAGTTTTTGTATTTTCGTGTTGCAGATATCAGAAGATGAAGAAAAAGCTGGTGCGGAGTCAAATCCAAAGTTTCCAAGTACAGAAATCAATATTAGTTTTACAATTCGAATCAGAAAAGTTGGAGTATTATGCTCGGTATATATTATGCATCAGAAAATTGTGGGTTGGAATTCTTGTTCTTTTTGTTTAGCTAAATGACTTAAGAAAGCAGCTGGTTAAGACCGCGATAGATAACATGTTTCAATGCATTGTGGAAGAATCTTAAATTGAATAATTATTTATATGTCGCAGTTATCTTGTCGTAATGGTGTATTGTACTTATAATACAAAAATAAATAAAGTTTTACCATAAAATGATTGACAATATAAAAAGTAGATTAATAATTAATTACTTATAAACTTATACATGATCTTTTCTTCCATTAATATAAGACTAAAAACGTGGAAAAAAAACTAATACATTATTATATCAAAAAAGATGGACAATCAAAGGGTTTCTCAATTCAATAGGAGCCCAAAGGAGTGAGGTGAATAGGGTCTTATCCCAAATAAGAGAGATATGTAAAAAGCTTGTCTATTTACGTCTTATTCCTAATCTTAAATGGAATTTAATGATGTAGGGATCCATGTATAAACATAATACCTATTTAAATACATTCGAATAACCTGTTATCAACGTTAAACGTTATTGTATTGGTAACCATTCCATTCAAGTCGCTGTTTCGAAATTGATGCATGTTAAGTGTTGCTATAAGGGCAGAAGAGGTGCAGATAGCAGGGAGAGGGGAGGTCCACAGGTGAGTGGTGACTGCTGACTGCTGACTGAGGTGAGCCCATGAAAAAAGATGATGATGATTGTGCAAACCAAGGATAGTTACTAGTTCAATCAATCATTGCTCACGAGCGGGTTCGCCTTACAAACGTGGCCGCACGATGCTCCAAGAACCTGCACAGCTCAGCTGAGGACCCAGTCACCCAAATTATCCCACTTTATACTCTACTTTCGACCAACTTTGACTCAACTGACTAGTTCATTTTCTTTCTCCAAATTGCACTTTTGGTTTAGGTAGTTTGAGTAATTTTCCACTTAGTTTGGAACCTTGGATTTTGGCCATTTTAGCCATGTAATTGTAGTTGGTCTATTGGGAAGAGGATCCGGTTCGGATCTCTCCCATCAAAGGCTCAAGATCAAATGATCTGGATCGTTGAAATTTGATCAAATGGTTACAAACAGAGAACCCCTCTAAAGTTATAATAATTGTAGCCGTTGGATCAAATTTTAACGACCAAGATCACTTGATCCTAGACCTTTGATGGGAGAGATCCGGACCGGATCATCTTCCAGTCTATTGGGGCAATCTTGGTAACCAGTTACTTAGCCCGTTATAAGTGAAGACGGAAAATTTGACATGTGTGTGCATATATCGTACACAACTAACTTGACATTTGAAGTGTAATGACTGTGTGTGAATATTCCTAAACCCTAAAATTCCTATTGTGTTGAAAGTTTATAATATATGGAACATAGACGACCATGCTTAGCCAACCAGGCAGAAGAGAAGGTTAATAATTCATCCACGAAGTCTGGTCCATACTCCTTTCTTACAATGCTTGTAAATGACGTCAACATTCCTTTGTGTACAATCTTTGTAAATGCGTGACTATATTATCGGAGAGTAGTTGATTAGTATCACACAAGTACCATTTCAGATTACATTTTCATCACTACTTGTACTTTTGGATGGACTTTACTTGCTATTTTGTTGATCCAATTTTATGCATCATCATAAGGACTAAAATGAAAAATTTCTCAAATTACAAGGACCAACAATGTAAATTTACCTATTAATATTATGCTCATAGCTTTGTTAATTTTCTGTGCAATTTAAATGTGGTTGGAAATTTTTACGTCCAAAAAAAAAAAAAGAACAAAATGATGTTTGCTTTACTAGTCTTTTTTCCTACCATTGCTTGATCAATCATATAAATAGGGCTCTCTGCGTTGCAGGACCACATTTGAGATAACAATTTTGAATTTGCATGGCTGACCATTTGCTCTTGCTTCACTAATGATTGCCATTATGTCTTTCTCGTTTTAACATGCAGCATCATCCATTCCACTTGTTGTATTATACGAAACACTAACTACGCTTGTTAGAGCATCTTCACGAGGAGAAAAACTTGTACTGAGTTTCCGACCACATTATTGGTAGGACATCTCTTATTGAAACTCTAGACGATGTAAGATTTGTCCTGATCAGACTATCTCAAACGAGGCAAACTAGAACCATATTGAATTAGGTTAAAAACAAGGGAAAGTTTGCTTCAAGGGTTTTGAAAAGGTAAGGTTGCCTTTTGGAATTTCTACTATATTGAACATGATCCTAACAAACATGGGAAAATCTTGACCCAAGTTTTTATCTTATGTAAAGACAGGAACATTTTCCTACATCTTATAAACATGGGAAAATCTTGAGTTGGAATTTTATCATTTACAATGAATTGTATAGAAATTTCTCTCTTCTCAAAGTTTGAAGAGATCCCAAGTTCAAATCCATCCGCTCGACCAAAGAACAAAAAGAAAAGAAACAATGTTACCATAATCAATACATAATACTAAGAGCCCACTTCTATTGGGGTCTGGCTACAATACTACGTCTCACTCAATAGTACGGTTTACAATTCATATGCAAGACTTAAACTATTGATTTTCGGACCACTAAGGTCCCGTTTGGGATTGAGGTGATTTTAAAAAAAGCCACTGTGAAAAAAAGCTGAGGGTCATTTTTGTGTTTGGTAAACTGAAAAAAAATGGCTTATTTTGGAAGCTGCTGTGAGAATAAGCTGAAAATCAAAGGAAAAGCTGAAGCTGCTATTTGCTGCTTTGAAAAAAAGCCAGTTTTTTCAAAGCACACGGAGCTACAGTGCTCCTTTAATGAAAAGACACACTATCATCCTGATTTTTTTTCCAAAAGCACTTTCACAAAAAAGTTTACCAAACACTCTACTGGCTTTATTTCACAGCCGCTTATTCTCACAGCACAGCCGCTTATTCTCACAGCAGCTTTTTTTCAAAACACAGCAATACCAAACCAGCCCTAAGTAGTATGTACCATATAAGAAAAAATAGGAAAAACAAAAAGATAAAGATTGAAGGATCCAAAGTGTTCCAATGATTTCGTTTTCTAAGCACTGACAGAACAAAAGTTGCAGAAACAGGGTTCTGGAAATGTATTGGAGAAGAACCAAAGTTCATATAGATGTGCCACACGGGGGGAGGCTTTAAGCAACAGATAATCAAGGCAACATAGGCCTACCTCTGCAAAGCAAAACATAGTGCCAAAAAAGTCAAAAAAGTTAAAAAGGAGATTACATGGACTCATCGGATTGAATAAATCTAACAGAAACAAGAAGCAAAATCAAACATGAGCATCGAGGGAGAAAATCGGTGTGTGGTTATCAATTCTGTGAATTAAAAATTTGTAAAACCATCAATAAAAGCAACTCAGAACATCAACATTCCAGCACAAAAGAAAGAAAAGAAGGGGTGAACTTTCCCTTTCTGCTAAGCAGCAACACATGGTCCCCTCAATACTTTGATGGTCAGGATTCATGCACATAGATAAAGTGAATGAATGAATGCATCAACACATTAGCACCATAATTTTTTAATTTATCATGCATAATCATTATTTAATACAACAATTAATCAAAGGGTTTTCTATGATGGCATTCTTAGGCCAGTATAAGCTAAAGATACAACAAAGATGTATATTAATTTAGACTTAGTGGGAAGAGAATCATTAATTGGCCGAAAATTTCGGCCTTTGGTGAAATTTAACCGAGTATTTGCACTTTCTTATCAGCTAAATACGTGGTTAGGCTAATAATCTCATGACAACTAGACCTAATAGTATTAGAGCATTAGACTAAAGAGTGCAGGTGTTTTATAAAATAGCGTTATCTTGTTCTGGATGAATCATCTATCATAATCCATAACCTGAATTTTGCATTGTTTGTGTTTCCTCTGAAACATACAAAATCCACATCATTCGTTTGGTCTTTAACATACAGCAGATGACTCATGTTTTGGTCTAAGTTGAGCTAAACCCCTGCAAAAAGTCCAGGTGCCTAGAAAGGGAAATTTCAATGGACTCTATGAACTAATTGAACACTACTGTAACAGACGGATCATCACAAATGGTTCGAAGTTTTTAGCAATGACGGTTTCTAGGGTTTTCTATATTTGAATACAACTAAAATGTTCCAATCGATTAGAAGAAATGCAGACGAAGAACATACTTTAGTGGAAAAACAGTGCTTGATATGACTAATATGTTCCATAAAGTTTCTTGCCACTACTTCCACCTCTTTCCCACCCAGAATACACCATTTCGGGTCATATAATAAAAATCTTCTCCTTTTTTTGGTTAAGTGGGCAACCTCATCATCATCCTTACCTTTGGGTTTTAGGGTTAGGGTAATTGCAGACTCCAAATGGCACCAACTGCTAAAAGCAAACAGGCTATATACGTATAATCTCGTTCGAGAATTAGAATGATATAATCGAATAGAGCTTCATGGAACAATCTATTCTATCCAAGGGCACACTAAAGCAATAAATGATATGAACTTCAACTGTGACAACAAGAAACAAAAGCAGTATTCAACAACAATAATTTGTTGCACAGTTCTTACTCATCATCTTCTGAGATAAAAGAAATCCTGCATAACTTTGGCATGCTTGGGGCCATTTACTTATTACTTTAAAGCAATTATGTCTTTTGTACGCCACTGACAGCACTCGGTTTTCGTTCTATTTCTTCCTTTTCTTCTTCCCTAGTTCATCATACTAGACCTTGGGCCACGTTTGAAGGAAAAAGAACAATGCAGTCCTGTAGGTGGGGGACCAAGAAAACTCATGGGCGAAGGCACTTGCCATCGCACCAAGTGCGACCTCTTTGCAAGCAAAATTAGATGCAAGCAAAATGAGATACAAGCAAAAAATGCGTTCGCGTAGGGGTTACATTAAAAGAAAAACTCATATTAGAAATCAATAGAGCATCAATTCAGAAGTTGAGTTAATTGGATGCAATTACAGAGATAACATAAAACTGACATTATCCTATGATGTGCAGATCTCGGTACAACAGTGCAATCTATGTCTTTTCTGGCGTTAAAGAATTCAGATATGTAATTTAAATTAACAATTCAAAATGATAAACAAACTAAAATTTTGACATATTAGAAGAAATATAAATCAGACTTTCTGTTTTTTTATGTTTTTTCTTTTTCTTTCTAGTCTGTGTCTTCACAAAGGCAACGCGAAAGAGCCTAAAATAGTTCTAAAGCTGCACCTGTTATGATAATTGAATATTATTCCCCGAGAAACAAAGTTATAATAAAAGGCTAAACATGGATTTGATAAATCATAGTACGAATGCAGGCAACATCTAAAGTTGTTACCGATTTACTTTCTAAATAAGGCACCTTTCGAAAAGTAATTAATTTATGTTACCAAATTCAACTTTTCTCCTCATGCTAATAACCCAAGGTAGAACTGTAGAATTAGTGGAGCAACTTGATCTTCTTACTTCAGGGATACGGAAGTTATGCAGATTAACATGCTGAGCTGCATGGGGAAAAATACAGACATAAACGTCTCATCCCACAATAATATCTGACAACAAAAAAACTCATGCGGTATCATGAAACAATGTATCATTCAATATGTACGAGTTGTAAGGCTTGATACAAAACGTAATCATTTATTCCAGAAAGAGTAATCCAAGAGCTTGTGGACCAAGACTACCACTTAAGGCTTCAGTAACATCAACTAATATCCCAATGGATCAAATGTGAGCAATGAGTCTTTTAAGCACAAATTAAATGGGCTGTTAATACATGTTTACATACACAATGTTAACAAAATTCTTGTTTCCCTTTTCGTGGCCACAGCCTGCCGATGTTACAAGGAGAGATGCCAAAGCATAAAACTACGTAACTACTCAAGATTTTTCCTGAAAGAGTACAGGGAAAACTAAGGCCGAAAAGATAGCCACCGCAGCATCAGTCCTGCATCATAGTGATATAATTTTGAGACGTTTAACGCACCAAAGGCACCGGAGAAACGATAAAATTTTGAACCATGCAGATAAAACAACAAAAGGTACTCATGAAATACATTAGGTAGGAAAAGGGCGGGGGGGGGGGGAGGAATATAACCGGATAAATCTACGACTTTATTAACTAATTGTTACTGCTCAAACATTGTGGAAACAGTGGAGTTGTAAACTGGAAACCAAATTATGCGTGCCAGTTCCATGATTCCATGACCCTCACACACCAAATAAAGACAAGGTAGTGCAACTCAAAAAAGGCAACCTCAAAATCCCATGATTCCACCAGGCATTATCTCGAAAGACATGGATCATTTCCAAGTCATTGTCAACTCTTTATCTCCCTTTTTAAACAGCAACAAATACGCATGGTGGTGGTCGACCCCTTTCAGTGTTGGGCCAAAGCTTTTTCTCCAGCAATTGCATTTGGTAAAACACCTGAGTATTCCACCAAGACAAAGATAATGGCAACTAAACAACGTTTTCAAGTTTCAGGAACATGGGATTCTCAGAAACCTAAACACCCAACTAAAAATCCACCAAATTTTAAACCCCGAACATGTTTCAGCATATAACAAGCCAACCAGTAATTAACCAGTTTCAGATTGTGCAAAAAAAAATGTAATCTTTTCTTCTGAGAAATTAAATAAATAGAAGAGGTGGGGATAATAGTATAGAGAGGTACCAAGAGGTTTGTACTGGATCTGCTGCTCTCCGAGTTACTCAACGAGTTAGACCGGTTCTGGACTGTTGTTCGATTTTCCCGGTTCAGGGATGAGAGGATTTATGTTAAATTTTATTATTTAAAAAAAATGAAAATTGAGAAAAAAGTTCAGTTGCCGGGAGGGTTAGCTTATGCATTTATTATGTAAAACAGTTCAGTCATTAACACAATTATCCATTGTCGTCCAGCGGTTAGGATATCTGGCTTTCACCCAGGAGACCCGGGTTCGATTCCCGGCAATGGAACTTTTTTGCCAAATATTTTTCATTGATAAAAAAAACGTTTAAGATTTGAAGTATGGGGAATTGAAATTAACAAACATGGGATTTTCCAACGGGATCCTCTTCGGATCTTTTTAGTAAGGATTCATCTGTTCGAATCTTTTTAGTAAGGATTCATCTGTTCATCGTATATCATACAATCAATTTTTGGTAAATACTGTTTGTGTTCAATAACCATACGACTGATTCTCGAAATTCTCACAAAGAAGAATCGGATTCTAAGATTTTAGCCAATTTTCCTTGATATATTTTGATTTATAGCATTGCATATTCATCTTTTGAGTAAAGCGACGGCGTTAATGGATCAAACAGTTGACTATGAGCGAACAATATTACACATTCATTTATTAACAAAACAAAATCAAAGAAAAATAACATTCATTCGAGTTAAACTCCTAATAACATGAAATAGGCTGTGTTTTTCATTAAAATTACACTTCAACAAGTGTCTTGGAACGTAACTCGGATATTCCAATGCAACGATAGAGCTCGATTCGAGCATATACAAAATGATCGAGCCCTTCCATTTCGGTTCATCGGGGGTTAGCTTTTCGATACACATTACCCTTAACTCAAAAACATTCAAAGTCATCGGACTTCAATAAACCGACTAACCCTACCAAGTTCAACATCCGAATGCTGTTAAAATTTAACTAGTGAGGGTGGAGAGCATGCCTCCACCTGCAGTAGGTAGCACCACCTCCCAACCCGGGCCTTTGAGGGGAAGCACATCGGCAACACCATTGGCCTTCTCTTCTTCATGATCAGCAGGACTGCCCATTAGATCACTGCGATCCAACACCCTCTCCAAATCTTCGTCACTGATAACCGTCTGTATCATCTTGTCTTCAGCAGATTCTTCCTCTCGGAGCAATGCTATAAGATCCTCTTCCTGAACCAAATTTAGCACAACACCAAAATTAGCGAGATCCTGATTAACCTGACTGATTTCAGCTCGGACCATTGAAGACTTACGAAATTATGATTGAGATAAAAAGAAAGAGCTTGGATAATTCATGCATCAACAGCATCAGACTCCGTAAATTGATTTTCTAATTCAGTTCAGCATAACAAACAAAGGGCAACTAACCTCCAGGAAATCAGTACTACTCTTCGCTTTATCTTGATGGAACTGCCCTTTCCCAATCACCACATGTTCAAGCTTCAACTTGCTAAAAGCTCTTTTCAGAATCCGACCCTGTTAATCAACATTTTCTCCGAAATTTTTTACAATGACAATAAAATATACCCAGTTACATATAAAAAGCTGCAAGCAACACCAGCTTACCTCGACAGATTGTGCTGTTGCCAACCTGTAAACATGAACAGGCTTCGTTTGACCAATTCTGTGACATCTATCCATGGCTTGCAAATCCATTTGAGGGTTCTGGTATGCACAAGCAATATATGAAATGAAATCAATCATTCATGGATCTTTAATTGCAGCAGAAGAATCGAAGAAAGAATTAAACAGAGAGAGTGTATACCCAATCACTGTCGTACAGTATACAAGTATCAGCTGCAGTAAGGTTGATACCCAGTCCACCAGCTCTGGTGCTTAGAAGAAAGATTCTATAATTGCTGTCCATGTCATTGAACGCTGCAATCTGCTTTCAGGAATAGAATAGTTATAATTAAACTATAGTTGTTCAAAAGTAAGCGCTGAACCCAAAAGGAGGGGAAAACCAAATTTGAGTATGTAAACAAGTTGGGCAATGAGAAAATAAACTCCCAAATCTATGTACCGTGAGAACACTAATCTATGGCACGAACTTAAGGTTTTAGCTGCCAAGAAATATATTCTGATGGCATAACCACATTTATTTTGGCAGTTATGCTTTGATTGAACCATTATGTTACATTGCAGAAGTCTGAGAAAACAAGGGTTGCTACATTGTGGAAAAATAAGTCTAGTTTTAATGTGGCCAAAGAAAGAGATCACATACATCAACTACTAAACTTCGAAAATTTCAAACGAAAAATTAAGAGTTCTGATTCAAACCAACCACAGACCTGATTTCTCCGATCTTCAAGCCTCACACTGCCGTCAATTCTACAAACTTCTAATCCTTTCTCACTAAAATAGTAGTCCATAATATCCAAAATCTTAGTCCACTGAGAGAAGATAAGAACCTGAATACAAATTCAAGATATTAGCAACCCAGTAACAAACAAAAACAAATCCAAAAATAATTGGTAGGCATACCTTGTGTTTGCGGGCAAACAGGTACTTTAACAGCCGGTCCAGCAAACTAAATTTTCCACACTGTTCAACAATCTGTTCAACAGGCGGGTAGAAATCTGTCAAGACAAAAAAAAAAAAATGCATAAGCATTGGTATAGCACCTATTTGATATGATAACACTGAATCAATTCAAGGCAAAGTACATGAGCCATCAAACGCAGACTCCAAAAGGTCAGGATGATTGCAGTTCTTCCGAAGTTGGACCATCAGATTGTTAAGCTTTCCTTTCATACCGCGAACTGCAAGTTTAAGAATTGTTAAATAACACAGATTGCAGCATAATATGATACAGTAAAAGACACCAAGCCAATCATCACATTTCAACACCATGCCAAAGTATACATAGTATACCTTCATCCAATATCCTGATTAAGGTTAAGAACCATAAAACAGGCCCATTACAAAATGTGTTACCGCAGTGAAAAAAAGAAAGATTCAAATAGCTAGTCTATCATAAATCCTAAAACCATGGCAAAAATACAAGCCCCACCAATAATCCACCTCCTTAACTGCCTTAGTTAATTAAAGTCATTAAAGTAAGACCCCAGATTTCTCACAAGGAATTTAGTGTCCAAAAGTTTCACAGCAAAGACAGATATCATACCATGGTCTCCCCTCTCAACTAAATAATTCTCCAATGTCTTATTGATCAGAAGATCTTGAAAATGTTTTTGATGCTCTGTCATGCATGCATATAATATGATTTCCTTTTTCCTAGGAAGCATGTGCTCAACATCAGACTTCATTCTTCGAAGAAGAAAAGGACGCAAGATGGCATGGAGTTTTGCAACCATCTGCAGACAATGGAACACCAATTAAACATCACCCAATTCAAATTTGTGCAAGATTTTAAGCCACAATATTTGCAAGAACACATACTTGAGCCCTTCTCTTCTCTTCCAATTCTTCCTTCATTGCCTCATTACTGCACTTTCCTGCCAAATCAAACCTGACAACATGATTGAAGTTAAGCTAATTGATGGGGTCAAGTAATATTAGAACCATTATCTGTCGTAATTTTTTTCATCCAACAAACTAACACAATCTAGCCGCACAGTAAATTCACAAGTTTTCCACAAAAATTACTCACCTAACATATCATGGATCTTTTTTATTTATATGACAATATATTTACACTAGATTTGAACCTAAGACCTCTCACTTACAAGTGAAGAGAAATACAACTACACCGTACTAAGTGGCACTGGCAAAATATACCAACATATAGCATGGTTCTTAAACAGCTAACCTTCATCACAGGATTTCTAAAATCTAATATTTAAGTAGGCTTGAAGCTCATTTCCTCTAGTTATACATATGCAATGGAACTTTAGTTGCATCATGCAGATTCTGAGGGGCAGAAAGTTGTCAACCAGACTACTTGTGGAGATGTCCACCTCACTAGACGAACAAGTTGCAAGCTAACACCATCAAACAGAAGAAACAATAATTAATCAGAAAACCATATTTACCATGACTCAAATTCTTCATGGGATGAGAATATATCAGGCAAAATGAAGTTTAATAATGACCAAAGCTCTGCCAAATTATTCTGTAGAGGTGTCCCGGTCAACAGAATCTTATTGTCTACACGTAAATGTTTCAATTCCCGCAGCAGCATGCACTTTGAGTTCTTCAATCTGTGACCCTTTAATAAACAGATGCATAAAAGTTCAACATTCATGCTATATAGTTATATCGTTTGAAAGGGAAACTGTATCTGTAGGACTTGTTAGATTACTTACTTCATCAACCACCAGATATTTCCAACTGTAATGTCTTAAACATCTTCTTGCATCAGCCATTGCAATTTCATACGAAGTAACAATTATAGGGAACTTAGGGCCAATTTTACTAGGCATGTGCTTCCTTCGTATCTCATCCCTTTGTTTCTTGTCACCATGGTAGACAATAGCATTTATTGAAGGTGTGAACCTATTTGGGGTAAAAAGAAGTCAAATGAAGAATTAAAGTTGGAAAATCATAGGATGAAACAAAATTCAGATCAGTTAAACAAAAAGTATATAAACAATTTACCTTGAAATTTCATTTACCCAATTCGCAAGAGTAGAAAGAGGAGCAATCACTAAGTAGGGCCCATCCATTCCATTCCCTTTTAGATGAGCAAGAAAACCAATGGTTTGGATAGTTTTTCCAAGTCCCATTTGATCTGCAAGGATCCCATTCAGACCATTTTGCCATAATGAGATCAACCACTTTACACCTTTGATTTGATAAGACTTCAATTTTCCACCAGTCAGCAGAGGCACAAGTTCCTTTTGTTCTTTTTCAATTCTTTGTTCTTCAGTGAGGTTCTCATCTTCAATTTTCACACCCTCTTTAGATCTTGTAAGCATAGCTTCAACTGCCTTCTTTGCCTTCCTCTGGGAAGTGATAATGCACAGGTAAAGATGTCAAGATACAAAATACATAATGAAGATACATGGAACTTAATGAGCATACCGAAATATCAAATAAAGATGTGCTTTTTCAGAAGGGATGGAAAAGTAAAACTTATAAGAATAAGACTTTCCCAAGATTTCTCAAGATTTATTACATGGCAAATAGAGAAGAATCCACTTGGTACAGGAGGCAAGAGCAAGCAGACTACTAAAAACCTCAATGTTAATCAATATAATATCAACCTAATCTGATTTTACACCTATATAGGAATCCATGTATAACTATGACCTACCAAACCAAACTCAGAAATATCTCATTTAAGAAAAGTAAAGGAAGCATAGAATTTCTTACATTATCAAAATTGGCAGCTGCCTTTCTTTTCCTACCACGACCTTTCTTTTCCTCAACATTCTTTTCCTCAACAGTTTCACTCGGTTGATTGGCTCCAACCTAGTAAAACATTTCATTTTAGAACTTGATCAGTAAAAATAAGGAATTCACCATTCAAGAAAGTGTAAGAGACTGTACAAGTGTGATGTTATCCATTTTCTCAAGCAAAAACTGCGAGTACAGCTGAGTTTGCGTAAGGAGCTCATCCAACTTGTTATACTGAGTGTCATTAAGGTGGGGCAACTGCTCTGGTGCCTTTCCCATTTCTGACTCCTCTTCCTTAACCCGCTCTTCAAGCAATTTCTCCTCCACCTCAGTCAGCTTGACGTCGATCTTTGTCTCACATGCATCCTTAAACATGATTAAAATGCAACAACATTATTCAATCAACAACAAAAATATGGGTCAAGAAACTAGAAATGTAACATCACGAGAAAATTAAGACAAATTTAGACCAATTTATCAACTCCAACGAAAACCACACAACGGCACAATAAACCTATCTACTTAGTCGCCCAGAAGTCTGCCAACACTATGAAACACAATAATTCACAGAAACAATAGATTGAGCATGTCTGTGCAAACATCGATTTCACAGCAAACGAAAACTTAAAATTTCATTGAGTATTAACTCAGACTTAGTTCGAAAGATATGAAAGATAGAGACACACAAACACAAGCATGCATAATTTTTCTTCAGGAAAAAAAATCCTTTTTTCGAGCAATTCATGTCTTTCTACGAGCATTTTCCTCCAAATTCCACCAAATTACAAATCCCCAAACAGAAAAACTGTACAAACAAACGCCATTCCAGAATAAATGAAAGAAAACCTCGTCCTCGAGTACTGAAGTCGGAGAATCTGCCGGCGGATCGTTCTTCGTCGCCATTTCAAAATCTACAAGCGAAGAACAAACACTAAGTACATAAAAACCGAATAAAAAACCCTAATGACAAATAAATTTGTAGGATATCAGGAAAACACAAACCCTAGGATTCAAATTCCAGAAATAGCCGTGGAAATGAAGTTTTCACCCAAATCAAAATAAAAATTTGAAAAAATGAAATAAAAAAATGAAATGTAGGAAATAGAACCGTACGGCGGTAGGGTTTCTTCTCAGTGCGAGGCGCGGAGAGACAGAGGGCTCCAGAGGCAGAGGCCGGAAGCGGAGAGAGCAAAAGGAGGGAAGGCGAAGAAGCGCTTGAGATATTTAGTGAGAGAGAGTGAGGAGGGTAGTGGAGGAGCAGCGAGGTAATAAAGTTAGTACAGCACCAAATCCATTTTTTATTTATTTTTTGAAGTGATGGGTGTGACTGGGCGGGAAAATGGGGTTTCGAATTTGCCCTAGGATTAGTAGTTAATTACTCTGACGCATTTCGTGGTGGTGTTAGAAGATTTGCCTTTTTTGGTTAGTCTTTCAGCGTTGGTGAACAGGGTTTAATTAGTCTTTTCAGTGGTATTAAAGTGGGTTTGTGGGTTCCCAAATTGGGGAACATGCGCGTTTTGTCTGCCCTACTTTTCAGATCTTAACGTTATATGATAAAATGATATATCACGTATTTTTATATAAATTGTGAGAAATTTTATATTTTAAATTATTAATTTTTCGACATACATATCATATTATTATATAGTGATACGTAATATATCACTCTATGTTTCGATCACACACAAAATCTCTCATTGTTAAGGTCACTCTTTGGATTTTTTAGGTGTATCCACTCTTTTTAATTTAGTTTTCTTTTTGCTAAATAACTTTTGAATTTTTTAGGTGTATTCCATGGACCATCCTCTTTTTTTATCACTTAATACTAGAGTCTAATAGAATTTTTTTTTCACTTGTAAGTAAGAGGCTTTATATTTGATTTTCGCTAAAGGTAAATTCGAATCACGTTATTATGGCTAACATATACTGTAACTTAGTTCACTCCCTCACCCTCTTTGTAGATAATATCATATGTATTAGAAAAAGATAATACTTGAGTTCTGATCACTAAATCTTTATAATTTTTCGTATTTAATATAACATTTTTATCGTTTAAAAGATGGTGAAAATACTATTTAACCTTATTAACAAAATGTAAAGAAAAACAACCAAAATAAAAGTTATATGCAATATAGTAAATCACACACAAAACAATTTTGTTATTTTTTTTTTCTCCCTTACATCCAGGTAATCCTCATTTTTCCTCCCACTGCTCTCTCTCTCCTCTCCTTAACTTCTAACCAAAACAAATCACTACTCTCTCTCTCTCTCTATATATATATATATGTATGTATTTATATTTCTTTCACTCACTGAGTATGTGGCCATTGCTAATGGCATTTATGTGTTTATTTTGGACTAGAATACCACTGTATGTATTTATATTTCTTTTACTCACTGAGTATGTGGCCTTTGCTAATGGCATTTATGTGTTTATTTTGGACTAGAATACCAACTTGCATAAGGCTTAGAGTGTCTCTAAATGAGATGTCAAAAATTCCACGTGGACCCATTTGACAAAAAAATTGATGATTTTCTAGTTCTAAAGGAGATATCAAAATCCTACATGGATTGACATTCTCCACTTTGCTGTCAAATTTGAAGACATGGTCAATTTTTTGTTCACTTATTAATTATTTTATTATTAAATCTTGACCTACTTGATTTTATAAATAACCAAAATGCATTTTAACTTAAGATCTTAGTTAGAATAAAAACTTTACAAAATATTATTGGCGTATTATATTAACACCCCACAAATTGTTGAATAAACCTCACATACTTAATACACCCCACATTTGCTTTTTCACTTAAAAATTATCTTAATACACACCACATCCTTTTCCATAATACCCCCACACCCCACATTCTCAATATACACCTTATAGTTTGTACATACACCCCACATCTTTTATTAGAGAAAAACAAAACCCTAGCAGCAAAGAAACTGATGAACAGATGCAAAAATCAGGTGTTGCACCAGCTACTAAGCCTCTTGTTTCAATTTCTTGGCATGTACCGCGCAAGATTAATCGCGACAAGAACCATGGAAAAACTAATCCCAGGATTTACTCAGATTATTCGAGACCAAGAACACGTCCTCCATCCTATAACTGAGCTTAAATTCTTTATGTAGTAACATCTTTTTTCCTTCTTCATATATAAATATGAAGATATCTTATAACTTTCATAAGAATATACATAAAGAAAGCGCTTAAAGTATCATTGGAGTATATGATCTATATATCTCCAAGAACTACTTTGTATTATTGTGCATCTAAATAGTACTCGGATCCAATTGAACATATTAATTTTTCCTTGTGATCCCTCTTACCTCATGTGAAGCTTCCGAAACATCGATTTCGTGTTCCATTCGTCAAAATCAATTTTTCTCAATTAACATGTTTGTAGTTTCATTGATTAGGGTTTTGTTCAACAATGGAGAGTGGGAGGGTTTTGATAGTTGATAAAATAAATAATACGCTAAAAGTGATTTGGGGTGTATTTAGAGATTTTTATTTTATTTTTTTAAAACCTAATAAGGTCAAAATTGTCATTGCATAATGAGGTAAATAAGTAATTTAATATTAAATTTTAATGTGGGATGCTAATAAAAAAAGTCATATTATTTTGCCACATCAACTACAAAAATAAAATTTGACAGCTCTACTGAAAATGATCTTAGCTTTATGCGCTTAGGATTTATTTTGTAACTTGAATAAAATTATAATACGATATGGCTAGTATTTAAAAGAAAAGTTAAACATATACTTTCTTCTCGAATCTGTTAAAATCAATAATCAAGCACCCACTAAAAATTTAAAACACATGCAAAACATTTTCAATGAAAAAAGAAAAGATTGGCATCCGGCATGCGGCATGCGGACTTCGATATGGACAAGGATTGTCTGCCTTTCAATTTTTCGTGTTTTTTCGTGCATTCCTGTTTTGTGTGGTCACGGTTAAACCACGTCAACATTTTATATTGTTTTTTTATAGAGATAATAAGACAAAAATGAATAGTAATATAAAATGTTGACATGACTTAAACGTGACCACACAAATAGGAGGGCATGGGAGGGCACGAGAAGTGAGAGGGCAGACAATCATTGTCCTTTCGATATATGGGATTGTACAAAAATAAGTGAAACGGGTCAATTATTGGGTGAGTCAGGAGGATTTTCGTCGGATTCTCTTTGTGAGTATCTTAGGGATTCTTTAATCATATTCGTTCATCGTATATCATGCGGTGATAAATTATTGTAAATTTTTTTATTTAAAATTAAACATAAACAGTACTTGACAAAAATTGACCTCACGATGTATGATAAACAGATGTGATTGGAGAATCTCCAGGATTCTCTCTCTTGGGTGAGTAGATCAAAGAAGATGGAATATACGTCTAACCTCACACAATAACAGGACCTTGCATTATATCTCCACCCATCCAAGTAGCTAGTCCCACTTTGTTTTTTCATAATGCCATATGCAGAAGATCAGACAAAATTGTTTTATGTGATCTTACGTTGCATGTTGCTTAATCGTTTGCCTTATTAAAAAAGTTGAAACTTATGACCTCAATATTCCAACATATTTTTTTCACACTAAAGTTATAAATTTTCATGTTTAGTCACACACTATATTTGGTTCTCGTAAATTTATAAATTATGAATTTTGTCCAAATACATTAAGATTAAGTACATACTTGCATAAAATGGACGAGGGAGTCAAATTTTCATAAAGAAAATGCTAGAGATATCATATTTTGTATATCACGTGATGTGAAGGTTAACTGTTGAATTTTTTAATGATTTAAAGAATGAATGCAAGCATCAACTGCCACATCATGTAATCTACAAAATATGATTCAAGATGTCAACAAATAGATGTTTGTTTTATAAAGTTTTAGAAGATGGACCAACGATCCAATAATAATTACATGGTACTACCCCAACTTAGAACAACTGTATGAGGGTTTAACACAAAATGTCTCAGTCCAATTAGTAGTAGAATCCATCCATTAAAGGCCTAATTGGAATGCTAGTCCAGTCCTCATGGTGATAAATTAGTCGAAAGATAGCACATATGGCAGAAAAATTAGGATTTAAACTCAATTGTGATTATTGTTAATTGTTTATGGGGATAGAGGTACTCACCTCATAGCCGTTCATAAATCCAGCCACCTCTTTTATACATATATATGTTTTTAATTTGACGAACTTATTTTAATTTTTTTATTAAGGCGGAAGTAGTCTTTTATCACAATGATGGAAATGTGTCGAACCTTTGTATGACGGCGTGAGGTCAAATCTCATCATTAGTTAATCTAACATCTAATCTAATAAAATTTAAGGAAAACTAATGAAAAGGGCTTGAAAACTTTGAGTTTTAATGATAAGGACAAAATAAAAGGTAAAGTGAATAGTACAGGATTTGACTTTTTAGTGTAAAAATATGGTTTTTCGTTAAAGTGAATAATACTGGATGCTTTTCGTTAAAGTTCCCTAAAATTTATCGTTTGACCAAAAAACAAGATTTTAAAAGACTTGTAGCCACTTTAATCATTAAGCATTCGTTAAACTTAAAACGAAGGTAAATCGTTGGCGCCAAAGTAAATATTCAAACCCCATTTCCCGCCAAGTATTTATTTATTTTTTTGGATTGTAGTCTTTATATAATTCCACCATGTCGATGCTCACTCCTTCGCTGTAAGTCACGGAAACCGCTGCTTTTCTTCACTCTTCCGCCGCCGTTTCTCGATCACTCCGGTTCGCTCTGAGATAAAACCCGTAAGGTTCGAGTTCGAAATTCCCACATTTTATGCCTTTTAATTCAATTTTTTGTTAGTTTCTTTTGTCTAGTTTGTAATTTTTGTTTTGTAATTAATGTTTGTTCCTCGCTTGTAGACTTTGCAATGGCGACGAAGAATGACGATGCCTCCTCCTCAGCAGACTCTCCGGATCCGGTTCTTGAGGACGAGGTTTGCTTTCACTTCTGTGTTCTGTCTAATCTAACGGCGTTTGTTTCTGCTTCGTTTCTCCGTCGCTCAGTTTTGGTTCGTAGGATAGTATCAATGTGGAAGAATTTGGGTGAACATGTGAAATTTCTGAGTTTTTGTTTCGCCGTTAGACATTGATATTTTGATGCGCACCGCGTGCTCGATCTATTGTTTCAGCGAAGATGTGATGTCATAGATTTGTGGTTTATGTTGGATTCGATAAATTGTCTGAATTGTTTCAATCTAATAGCGGTGGTGTTTTACATTTCGAACTTTCTAGCAGCACAGAGGAATTGTTGACGAAAAGAGAGTTTGCGATATGAAAAGAAAAGCTTCCGTAAACTACTATGATGTAAGAGATTTCGTGCTTCCCTTGCTTAAACTTTATATCTTATTCAATCGGGTTGGGTTTGTAGATCGTAGTTATACATGGATATTCTTGTATCATTGTAAAGTTAGATTAAATTGGTATCGTTGTGATTATTATTATGGAGGTTTTTAGTGGTCTGATTGCTCTTATCTCTTGTGCTAAGTGGCCTATTGAGAAAAAGGGTTCCAAGGCGGTAAAGAAGAAACGAAGCACTTCCAACAATGAATGTGCAAAATTTTCGCAACTAATGGTTCTCCAAGGCGTAATGCAGCTCGAGATGACCAACAGGAGATATGAGGCTAACAGGTTAAGAGATGAGATTGACACGTTAAGATTTGAGGTTGAATTGTTGAGAGCTGAGGTTGACACGTTAAGAGATGAGGCAACTCTAAGAGAAACGAGTACAAGACAAGCAACCGGTAAACTATGTCCATAGTTACAAACCATGTGTACCCTAATCCAAAAGTTTTTGAGGCAGGAAAAGAGGAACGTTATGATGAGAAGAACGCGTGAGAGGAAAGACGGAACTAGCAACATGGATTGTTTCAATGAGCAGGTGATCATTGATTAGGTTGTATCAATAGACCTGCCCTTTTATTTTCAACCTACTTTTAAGTGCTAATGGTTCTAAATCATTGTAATGAACTGTGTAAGTTGTAGACTGTTATGGTACTTTTCCGATGTAGGGTTTTGGCCATTCATATTCATGTTTTGTATTGAGCCACACAACCCCAAACGATATCATCTGTAACCTATGTACTCCGGTATCATAACAGAAAATGTCACGAAGAAAAAATCACGTTGTGTTGCAGCTGTTTTTTTTTGGTATTAGTTGCAACCACTGCTGCATTTACTGGTCAGCAATCATGTAGTGAGAAAGCTAATTGCAGTCCTTGGGAGATTATCCATCGTCATCTACGTTCTAGCCTTGACAATTTTCCGGCTGGGTTGGGTGCGGGACATTTGTGGCTGTTCGATTTTACTTACAATCTCCAAGATTCAGTCACGACTTGTAATGCGCAAATATTAGAAACTGATCGGAACAATTGATTGTTTAAAAGTCCAGTACAAGAATAACACGCAACCTTTGCCGGAAAATTAATGGAAAAATATACAAACATATATGAAAAGTAGATTGAAGTGTGGATGTAGTTATCTTGGGTTGAGAAACTCCACGGCAATAATCGTATTGCACAACATATCCTTAAGATGGGACACAGAAATTTTCAAATCCCATGTACTCTCGATTCTCCATCTTCTCAACCATGTTTGCTATGCCCACCCCGCCTGAAATATACATCAAAACAAAGTTACGCGTTGTTGAGAGGATGTGCTATAGGGCAGTATTAATAAGTATACGCGTGTTATAATTCGTTACCTAAGCTGATTGCGCTGACAAAGATTGTCAAAGCTAGAATGAAGATGATGATGGATGCTCTGCCAAGGACTGCAATGATCTTTCTCACTACATGCTGACCAGTAAATGCAGCAATTGTTGCAACCACCACGAAATAAGCAGCTGCAGCACAGACACAGAGTAAACGTGAAACAATTAGTTTTGTTTTCCGGGTTTATCTGGAGTTAGATTATTGCTTGCTTACCATAGGGGACTGGGAAACGGTTGAGAAGGTAGTACTGTACAACTGACATGGAGGATGAGAATAGCATTGCAAAGGTGGATGTAGCACTTGCTACCTGCAAATGAAAACGATATAAAAATTCATCTGTCTGGTTTCATTTTTCTGCTTATTTCAGTTGCAGCAGATAATTTCAGTTCGCGACATTTTCTGTTATGATACCCGATTATGTAGGTTACAGATGAAATGCAGCTCAACACAAGCAGTGGATGTGAATGACCAAAATCCCATATTGAAGAAGTAAGACAACAATCTACGAGTTATAAGTACGTGGTTCCCTACTTGCATTGAACTATACCTGAGGAGGAATTCCCAATTCAAGAAAAAGGGGTCCCAAGATGAAACCGCCTCCCAAGCCAAGTAGTCCACCGACCATACCAGCTACAATTCCACAGCTGCAGTAGAGAAAAATCTGATGCAACTTCCAGTTTGTGATTTCCTTTCCTTTTGATGCAATCACTCTGGTGCCTTTGCGTAAGCATATGGCTTCGAAGAGCGTTACAGAAAGTGCAATTGGTACCTATGTATGCAATGATAAAACTATTATGTTTGTGCTAGCCGATCATTATTGGGGAAAATATGAGTATTAAAGTTCATATTTCATGTTTCTCGAGTTCTTAGGAGAATTCTCATACTTACTACTCAAGTTTTTATCGTTACCTGCAATGAGTTCATGATCCAGAACGTGGTGGAGCAAGTTTCGGTATATGTCTGCATAAAGATTCAGAAGGTTTCATTCAGTAACAAAAGTAAAAAACCATTGTGCTTTCGGAATGAAGGCAGAGGAATTAAAAATATGAAACTTGTAGCTGAAGAAATCCAAGGTCTACTAGCTATTGACTAGATTGGTAGTAAAACTAACCTTAACAATCTGGACAATAAGAAAAGCCACCCAGACATACATGAGCAACGATAACTCTTTCCAGTAAATGTTTCGCGTTATTGGTACCTGGATAGAATTGTTCATAAATTCAACACAACAGAAACTTACAAAACTTGAAAAATTGCAGATAACCAAGAATCCAAGAGTACTGCGCAAGAGGTCTAATGATATGATTGGGAGTGGGGACTCACCTCCTCATCTTGTGATGAAGCTGGACCGCTAGGTAGCGGTTTGTAGTCTTCCCCAGAACCCTCTGCAACTAAGGAGGTTAGTTAGACCATTGTTCTCAAACATCTACAGACATATAGATATTGAATAAGTGTTTACTATTATTAATTTTCTTTTGAGTCCTCATTTGGATGTTTGGATGAGACGAATGAGCACTCACCATCCTGTTTGGTCTCCGACTCTAACATATTTTCCGCTTCCTGAAAGTCAGTAAAACATCAGATTCCTCGTTAGTAGGTTGGAAAGAACACACTCATTGATAGCTCTAGAATAGCTAAGTGGAAAGGGAAGTGATTTTCGTACACCCTTTTTCTCCTTCTCCGCCTCTCTTTATTTCTGTCCGTTGATGACCTTTGATTTATTCAATACACAAAGACCAAGAAAACTGGGAAGGTGCTAAAAGGGAGAAAAGGGTTATGTGCGGAAATCATTTCCCGTGAATACATATCTTACCTTCTTCATCATTGTTTCCTTCTTCCATGTTTCCACGCCTTTCATCAAAGCTTTTGCTGCTGTACCTGCCACAACTCGGAAGAATATCTATTAAGACTTTTGGGAATGCATAGATATATCGAAAAACTTTGGTCTGCTTTTCTTTTCGCAGAGTTCGTATTCCATTTGATCAAATAACTATTCAAAAGAAAACAAAACTGATAGAAATTCGTGTTTGGAATGTTACTACAGACCTAAGAAGAGGATGATAAGTAGAACTGTGACCATCCAATCAGCAAACACGACGTTGAAGGCAACTCCGATGCTGATCCCTAGCATGAGCATGGGCTGAAAGAGCAACGCCAGATCATAATCTATGAGGGGCATGTCCAATGTTGGGTGCCTAAGCCTCAAATTAAAGTATACTGTTGATCCTGCAGCTCCCATAATCATACCTGTATCACCAAAAGAATGCCAAACAGTTGATTAATTTCGATCTAAATTTAATCCCAAACAGTAAATTCCAGATTAAAACTTTAGACTAACAAGTTAAAGGAAAGATTGAGAGGTGATTACTGACACTTGGAAATCGCGGTGGAAGACTTGGGGTCGAAGCCAACAATCAAGGCGAGCATCGGAACAAAAATTCCTCCACCACCAACACCGCCAACACTACCCAATGCAGCACCAAAGAATCCAACTACCGAACCTACTACAATTTTCCAACCAAACTTCATCTCCTGCTCAACCAAAATATACACATACATGTCAAAAATTCAAAAAGTACCACAATAGCTGAAAACCATATCTGTCTTGCTGTATCTTTCGGTGTGTAAAGAGAGATTGAACAACTCACAGGCCAAACAGGCTGATAAGAAGAGCCTCCAGCCTGCCATAGAAAATTAATGACTCTAGCAAAAATTGCTTCTTGCTCAACAAAAATTTTCGGCTTGATGATCTCATCTTTCAGAGGCCTTTCTGCACTGGCAACTTCAGTGAATACTGCCCATGCTATTGCTAATGCTGCTGCTCCTGCTGACATTTTTACTGCCCTCTGAGTGAACATGTTTCGAGCCATTCGGGTATAAGAAAGATGAAAATTTGATAACAAGGCAAGGAAGTTATGAATCTCAGAAGCTATTTTCTGTATGTATATTTCTCCGGTTGAATTTATTTTTTCAACTCCTCTTAATTTCTTGTGTTTTTCAAGTGCAGTGTAGGGGTGGAGGAAAACATGAAGAATGCCTGCTCCCTACATTTATAACTCTTCTCTCTATTTATTTGCATGTCGAATTTACGCTCCCATTTGGGACCCACAAATCATACATACATACATATATGCATGCATACAAACATACATAATATATATATATATATATATATATGAGAATTTGATTTGAGTGTATCAGCACACTGTCACATGGTGTTACTAATTCACGTGTTATAATATAACTGGACTAAAAATTTGACATGAAATAGTTAAAAGTAAGGTATTATTAAATAAATTCACATGTTATAATATGAGTTGATTGATAATATCGCGTACTATTGTTTTTGGATTCTCAATCATTCCAACTTGAAATTGATGAAAGTGAAAGCAGAGTGGAGAAAACACCAAATGCACTCTCTAAACTTTGGTAAAAAACTTTCACATTTTTGTGTCTTTAATTATTTTATCAAGGATTCAAGAAAATAATAAAATGACAATAATCCCTTCATTTCCTTTCGTAAGTGAGAATGACTAGTTCTCGGTAAATTTAGTGAACAGGTCCCAAATTCTAAATCCCGTGTTTTCTTGTCCACAATCCATCATCTTTCTGATTTGAAGCTTCGTTGAAGTTAAGTAACATGATATGATAATGACAAGTGGGTTCATCCCTCGTTTATGGGACTACAATGATCGACCAACTGACGTGACACGTTACAAGAATTCTTTATTTTACTAACCATAAATAAATGAGGTTCCGGTTATGTTCTCCCATATATTGGTTTGAATTTAAAAAAGTTGGGACTAATAAGAAATGTAAATAAATGACATCACAAATAAAAGCATAATCATTGTTACTTGTTTTCTAATCAAGTTGCTCTGTCGAAATTTTTGTTATTTTTACCGCAAAACAAGAATATCGGGTTCCGAGAAATTTCCGAGAAGCGGCTTCCGAGTAATTTCCGAGAAGCGGTTTCTTTGAAGCAGCTGCGGCTGCACGAACAAGCGTTAGGCGAGGCGGTGGTGCTCTAGCGTCTAGTCTGTCTATATGAAGCTTCATCGCTGCTTCATGGCTTTTGGCTGCTTCTTTGCTCTTTATAATCACCCCACTACCACTTCCAAACAAAGTAAATAACGTTTAACCCTACCTTCCAAATGAGAACGAAAACTAATCACGCGATGGATTAAAATGCATATTAGTGTGTGAGTAGTTTGGAAGCCAACCTGAAGGAGAGGGACTTATATGGCACGAGCACTATCCACTAATCACAATCTCATGAAAAAAAATATAAAAACACATGACAATACGTAATTAACTCACAATGCCACAATCCCCGTTTCTTCACGAAAACAAAAAGTAACAGTAACAGGGAAAACATATTTAATCGATGCAACTATTGTGGGTGGGCAACGAGAAATTTTGCCTAAAAGAAAACCAATTCGGCATACAGTTTGGACCTCATACCATTCCAGCCCAAAATTAACAGGATTTTCAAGAGAAATAAAATGTCACAGGAAACAATTAATTCTCACAAATTTGATAAGAGGTGAAAAATCTCTACCTATTTCCACCAGCACAAACGTTCAAACATTAAAACCACCCAACAACACACACAATATTTCCAAAACTTAAAGACATCTTCATCGCAAAACATTTAAACACGGTCTCTAAATTAGACGAAAGAACGAGAAAAATAATATAGCAATAAGATCCACACCACAGAAAGTAGCTGCTGCATAAGACGCAATCTCGAGCACTGATCAAACCAAGTAGAGTGAATATCTCACCAGTGAGGTCCGGAGGCTTGAGAGGTTTCGAATTTCAGTCTTAATACTCATTGTAGTCTCGAGATAGTGATCTAGATGACCTCTGATAATCTCGCTCGACATCTCCACCCCTCTCCCTTTCACGGGGATCAGCTGGTGCTTGTTCATAATGGTAATCATCCTCTTCCATTCGATCATAGCGATCATGAGCATTGTCCGGATACTGTTTGTAGCGATCATCATCATGCTGGACTTCCAATTGATCATACTGGCTACGATGATGCTCATAGGGCTCAGCATCATCATCTGGCTCTGAGTGCCTATGGCCATGCCCAGGTTGTTCAAACCAACCCTGGTCGTCTTCTTGGGCAGTGTGGTCATAACCCCGCTCCCGATCCCCATGTCGGACCCTCTCATGTTTTGATTCAATACGGTCATGGGAACGGCCACGATCATGCTCAGGCTCCCCAACTTCATAATCCCTCTCCCTGTCTCTAGAGCGATGATCACGATCACGCTCCCGATCACGGTCTCTATCTCGATCACGACCATGCTCATAGTCACGACCACGATCCCGTCCTCGTTCACGAGTACGATCCCGATCACGACCACCACGATCTCTTTCCCTATCCCTGTCCTTGTCCCTGTTTCTATCACGATCTCTGTGGTGCCTATCTTCCCTGTGATCACGGTCTCTAGACTTGTCATGGGAGCGTTCACGAGAGCGCTCGCGGGACTTCTCCCGTTCTCTTTCCTTTTCTTTCTCTTTTCCTCTTTCACGGGATTTTTCTCTATCCCTGAAAATCATTTCACTCAACATCAATCATATAGAAAGCAAAATCTGAAATTGCATCAATCTATGAAAACTTAGGCAACACTTACAAAGCATAACATATGACAGAACAAAAACTTCAAGACTATTGTTGCAAAACTTATGCCTCTCACGATTACCTATCATTATAGTATACAAGTAAAAAGCAATCCATAACCATTATGCAGCACCGCAATTTCTTCTTTTTGTTTTTTATAATTAGAATCAAGTTGTATTATTTTTTAAAATTTTGTGTTGAGTTTCACTACGCCTAAAACCTTTAGACAGTGTGCACAACAATTTGGAAAATCTTACAAGTCTACATGTCGCTCCTCGCGTGCCCTTGGCTCCTCAGACCGGGGTTGTCCTCCAGATTGTACTTGCTCCCTAAGCAAATAATGATGAATGTTATAGTTAGCAAAGACGCCTAGAAAATTATATGAGAAAACAAACTTAAACAACTGAACACATAGAACTTGGAAGTCAACAAAGAAACAGTAAAACAGTTTAATATTATGCTGAATTACATAATAGGAAGACAAAGAAACTGCTCCTGAGATACACTTAAAAGATAAATTCTTGTAACAAAGTAAGTGTAGAAGCACGTCAGTTTTCCAATGACAGAAGTGTGGAAATGTTGGAATCGAACTAAATACCTTCCAGAATATCTCTGATTGACATCTTCACCTCCAACTCTGGTAGTTCCAAGCCCACCACCCAGTCGGCGGGGTCGCCAGTTAGGAACTGTTCTACCACGTTCAACATCAACAAGTACCCTTCTTCCCTCAATTTTCCTCCCATCAGCTTGTTTGTATGCAGCTGTGACATATATAGCTAGCATTAGAAACAAAGGACCAATCACATGGTAATGTTTAGTGCATAGTAATAAGACAAACCTTTCATGTCCCTTGTATGCATGTATTCAATGAATCCATAGCCTCTAGGTTTATTTGTTTCTTTGTCAGCGACCAATCGAACCTGAAATCTCAAATAATAATAAAATTAATAAACCAGATAAATAGACGATTCAGATCTTAAGCAAAGACTGCTCAAGACTAAGAAATATGCATAGATGTTTTAACATTTACAACAAGGCATCATACTACAAAATCTTAAATATTGAATCCTAAATGGCACGGCAGACAGGCACTATGCCTCTTTAGCCGTGCTCACCTTTAAATCATACAGCTTCCATCGCAAGATGCATCACCACCGGCTAGAGTTGCAGAAAAACGGACATTTGTGGCCAATTTACCAGTTGGATAGACTATTGTCCCCTTACCAGGGAGATTTTTTAAATAATAAAAACTTATAACTACTATTGAAAATAACATGACATCAAGCTGCTGATGTATCTTTTCTGAGAGCCTTTAAAGCCACAAGTAAAAGTTTCAGCAGGAAATGCACGTTACTAAAAGTTCAAAGATGAAAGAAATGGTAATACTCCCTACATGATTTACCCAGTGCAGGGAAAAGAACAGAAGTTGGGGACTCCTTTTCTTGCTTGAAATAAAGGCCAAAAGACACAATGCATCGCTGCTCTGCTCAACTTATAGTAATCAGCTTTGCTATGCAGGATGAAGCATCTTTGAAGTTGGATGGGGAGAAATTATGGAATCAAAGATACCATATGTGAACCAATTACCGCATCTTACCAGGGATAGTCTTGAATGTTAGGACTTAAAAAGAATATATATCCTATGAAAACCCATTTCCAAGATCTCTTAAATAATACTACATCAAAGAGGGATCTATGGATGGAGCAAACCAATATGAAATTACCATAATACTTGCAGTGACACCTGTGTTAATATCAAGGCTGCTGTGCAGGACGAAACACCATGTTTGTAATCAAGTAGGTAGAAATCAAAGATATTGATGAGTACTCACTGCTTACCAGGTATACTTCTTCAATGTTAAAACTTAATGCTAATGTCCCTAGAAACACCCAATTCCAAGATCTCTATATTAAACCATTTCAAAAAGAAAGCTATGGAAGGATTTAAACAAACCCGCAAGACATTACCAGTATATTTGCAGACACCTGTATTAGTAATACAAATTTGCATAGACTCCACTAACAATAAAACTAAATCAGAGAGAACAAACTTGAAAGGCGTGATTATGCATTACCATTTATGGTAAAAGCATTGTTGACGTCAAACAAGTTGGTTGAAAGGTGGAAAGGTGGATTTTTCAAATTCAGTTTATCATGCATAAAATTTGTAAATATGTACCCCAGATATCTTTTGAAGAACATATGAAAGAGGAAAACAATCCTGAAAACCCTGAGACTCCAGCATGCTTTTTCAAATTGAAAGATTAGAAAATCTGCAATTTGTAAAGGGAAATCAAGGATAGGCTACAGCACATGTGAACCTCTTACCGAACCCCCTTAGGGTTTCTCAAACAAAATACCTACCCGCTTGATTGGACCATAAACGTCAAACTCCCTTTTGATTCTGCTCTCAGTTGTCTCATAATTCTGCAAGAATACAGGGAGAATCACAAGTCAATCTTAACGAATATGAAGAATACGAGAAGGAAATCCAAAACTAAACAAAAAAAAGTTACTTACGAGTCTAGCAACAAACAAAGTCTTGTATGGATCTCCAGAAATGCTTGCGTCATTATTCGGATCATCTGCACGAAAACAGATGTTAGGAAGACAAGAAAACAGAAACTCCGAGACTCCAAACTCTTACAATCAAGAAAAGAATCAGATGATTACATTTCTCTAACTCTTCCGCAGCCTTTGCTGCACCCTTCTCAAGCCTTAACTGGTGTATTCGAGCCCTTCTTTGTGTCTGAATCCCACAAAGCAAAACAGACACATGTCAGTACAAACAAAGATTTCATATCGCTAAGTCCTCATACAAGTGATTCAAGTAAAAAACTTACAGGAGTTTCACCCTTTTGGACAGGCGGATTATACTCAGGATCTCCAGGCTCCGCAAACTTACTCACAAATTGCGCTACCCCTTCATTATCCAAAAATAAACAAAAACATTTTACAAAATTAACAGCTACAAGATAGAAATTAATACCAAATTGAAACCAATCAGCCCCCATTTAAGATGGTTAACAGACCTGTCAAAGGTGGGCACTTTTTCTTCTCCGGAGGCGGTTTGAAATCCAACGGCGGTCGAGGCTCAAACAGCTTCAAAAGGTTGGTTGTTAGACCAGTGGGGTGGCTCTGCCCAATCTGCAAACGAAATTTTCCCAATCAACATCCCTTACAAAATACATCCAGAACTTCACAATATTTACAAAATTACCAATTACACACTGCCCAGATACATCGAAATTTGATAAATCAGGATAAAATTACTGAGATAAGTCCAAAATTTAACTAGGGTTTTTCTAAAAACAAAGAAAATCGCATAATAAATCAAGCAATATGAGAATTAAAAACCAACGTTCACGTGAATAGCATAAAAAACCCTAGGACGAACCATCTTGAGCTGAAGAACATTTTGGCGGTTCTGGGCCTTGGTTCGGCCCTGAACGGCGGCGTTTTGGCCGCGCATGAAAGCATCGTTGTTGAAGTCTCCCATGGCGAAGCGATGATCGGATCTGGGTTACGAGTCCGAGTACTCGTACTCAGATGGTGAGGATTGCATAAATCTATGGCCGATTCGGATCCGGTTGCTACAGTCGGGTCGGGGTCAGAGTCGGACTGGTGAAGCCAGATAGCGGCGGCGAAAGTTTGCGAAGGGTTTTCGCGAAGGTATTTATAGACAGCCAATATTGTGTGTGAGTTTTTTCGGGTAATTACATTATTTTCCCGGTACTTTTTATTCTTTTCGGGCCGGAAAAGACTTTTTTATTCAAGTCAATAATATCAATGTGCCGATAGATTGTGTTTAAGCCAGGGGCGTTTTCGTCAATTGATCTAATTGATTGGTGTTTTAGCCACATGTTCCAACTCACGCCACCGTGCAATTATGATAAAAGATTTACAAATAAGAAAAAAATTTCAATGTATCGAAAATATAATCAAGTAACGTTATTATTTATATCAAATCCTTAACAATTGGGAAGACATCGAAATCAAAGAAAGCATGATAAAATAACAGATATAAGCTAAATTAGTAAATAATTAGCTAGGGGTTTTTTTTTTTTTTTTAAATCAAAGAAAATAGCATAACTAAACAAGCATTTTTTAATTAAAAACTCAGGCTTTAAAAATAAAAATAAAAACTTAAACCTTCACGACTAAGAACAAGAAACCCTAATTAAGGCTAACCATTTTGAGCTGAACAACATTTTGGCGGTTGTGGGCCTTGGTTCGGCCCTGGACGGCGGCGTTTTGGCCGCGCATGAAGGCATCGCTGTTGAAGTCTCCCATGGCGAATCGATCGGAGCTGGATTACGGGTATACGAACGGTCGGAGTAATCGTAACCAGATAGTGAAGATATATGAATCCGGTTGAAACAGTCAGGTCCGACTCGGACTCGTGAGAAGCCCGATAGCGGCAGGGAAAGTTTCTTTTTTCATTTTTCTTTCTGGGAAGGGTTTTCGCGAGGGTATTTATAGAAGCCAAAGTCGGCCAAAACGAAGGGCAATTTTCCCGGTGGTTTTTCTCGTTTGGGGTTAGAATGGACTTTTTAATTTTTTGGGTTACGGAAGTGGCAAAGCCCAAAAAAACAATGCAAAAATCATACTGGGTGCCGGCCCATCTTACTATTGTTTTTTTTTTTTCGAACCCATCTTACCATTGTTAAAGCCCAACGTTTTTTAAAAATGAATTGTTATTAGCACTCCAAAAATCTCATTCTATATTTTAAACTTTCTATATTAATATTATGAAAGAAAAATACACTTGTGAAGAGTGTAGAATGAGATTTTTGGAGTGCCAATAACATTTCCATATTAAAATTTGTAATTGAAATTAGAGGAATTGAAGTACAGAGGAATTAGATCAATAAATAATGATTTTCATTGAAGTTATTTACTAATAATATGGAACTGGAGGATATATAATACTAGTTAAAAATTGTTTAACTATTTTTTTTTTATATAAGGGGTGGAAAAAAGCTGAAATCCAATTTGTGTTTTGTAACTAAAGAAAATCCAGTTTTTTTTCAAAGTCAAGGCCATTCAAAGCAGAAAAGCAAAGAAAGCTGAAGCAGCAAAAACGTTGCTTCTCGAAACCTGCTTTTTTTTAAAGGAAAACTAATGAAAAGGGCTTGAAAACTTTGAGTTTTAATGATAAGGACAAAATAAAGGGTAAAGTGAATAGTACCAGGATTGACCTTTTAGTGTACAAATGTGGTTTTTCGTTAAAGTGAACAGTACCAGGTGCTTTTCGTTAAAGTTCCATTTTTTCAAAGTAGGCATATGAAGGGTATTCTTTGATGATTTTTTTTAAATAGTGATCTTACCCTCGAGGACGTCGTCGCCGATCTTGTCGACCTCAACTTGAAGGAGTGCTGGTCACCTAGAAGCACGTTGTCCCCGACCCTGCCATGACATTGTTCAATACTCCCAGTTTCAACAATCACAGTCATCGCCCTTGATTTCAGAACCAAATTGTGAATCCAAACAAAACCAATAGTCACACCTAACTGCTTTATTTCATAGCTGATTATTTCTATAGCATAACAAAAACAGTTTTTTTTTTTTTTAGAAGCACAACACCAAACTAGCCCATAGTACTATGGTTTAATAGTGTTTCTGTTCACTTATATGTGAGAGGTCTTAAGTTCAAATCTCATAGATGACGAGTTTGTAACCAATTTATTCGCACATTTCCTTAGTTTTCATAATATCCTTGTATAATAACAAAATATGTATGAAATCAGAGCATGAATGAAAACCAGATTGATTATTAAGATGCCCTATGAGACGTTAGGTTAAAATTTCAGAATAATGCGAGGGTATAATGGGTAAAAATAATAGAAGTCATGATTCCGTATTATTTATAAATCAAAATACTACATCCCCTCAAACAATCTAACGGCTGATTTGGAAAGTGTTTTTAAATGATTAAAAACAATTTTACATAAAACATTTTTGGGTTCCATAAACACTTCAAGTTCCTTTCCAAAATTAACTTGCATTCCCAATAAATATTTGTTCCAAATTTTTTTGGGAAGTGCTATTAACACTTCTAAATTCTCATTCTACACTTCTCACAAGTGTATTTTCTCTCTCTAATTATAGAAAGTTTGGAGTGCAAAATAAGATTTTTGGAATGCCAATAACAAATCCCATTTTTTTTTCTCTAAAAGCGCTTTCAATAATTTAAAAGTATTTCCAAATGAGCCATATTCCTCCAAAATCAAAAGATTATTATTTTTTTTAAACAAACAATAGTCTCTAAACTAAGGGGGTGAGGGAGTTGGCCAAACCTCACAATGGGCTTACCATAATAATGTGGTTCAAGTTTGTCTTTAATGGAAATCGAATCTAAGATCTCTCACTTACAAGTGAAGAGGAATAACACTATATGTAACATCCCATATCGCCCATGGGAGTGGATCATGTAAGCCTTATATGTATATTCCCATCTCTACCTAGCATGAGGCCTTTTGGGAGCTCACTAGCTTCGGGTTCCATCGGAACTCCGAAGTTAAGCGAGTTATCGTGAGTTTGTGGTCGGGACCCAAAACGGACAATATCGTGCTACGGCAGAGGCAGGACTCGGGATGTGGTGGGAGCCCGGGCCGGAATGTGACACTATGTAGTATTAAGTGGCAAAAAATAATTCTTTATTTTGTGTCGACAACATTTATGTTTTGATTCATCCATAATTAATAAACGCATAAATAATTCATAATTGGAAACATGTTATTAATGTTTATACATACTCAATTTAATCAACAAAAGCATGAACTATAACATTTTTTTTTCATAATGAACATGAGCATCAGAAAAGATCTCCCTAAACCAATGAAAGGAACTCCTAACCAAAAGATAACCAAACAATATTTGACAATATTAAAACCATGAAAAATCCCGAAGCTTAGCATGAAAAATGCAGAAAAAATTATGTTGCTTTTTAATTTCATAAAGAATTAAAAGATTACAAGAAAAACCCACGACATCAACCTCCACTAAACATTCCAATTTGTTAGAAAAATGAGGTTTTTTTAGGCAAAATATTGATTCAGATTAGCAAATCATTTGCGACAAGATCGTTAGTTGCAATTGCACCAGTTACAAACTTCGTTTCTTGAAGGATATGCTTAAGCTGAGTAATAGTATCATCAAAAAGTTAGCAAGAGAGTAGATTTGTTTAACTTAAAATTTAGATGAAAACATTAGCTTTAGATCCTTCGATTTGAGAATGAAATTTTTCTTAATAATATATAGTGCAAATGATTGTGATGGGAATAAATATAATTTGCCTGAAGACTATGTTGTGCCTTGGCCCGTTTGTCAGTGCGGAAACGAGATTCAGATTACAACATCACCAAATCACACTCAGTTGACAGAATAAAATACAAGAAATAAAGACATCGAGAAATTTACGAGGTTCGGCAAAAATCCTGCCTACGTCCCCGGAGAGATATTGCTCTTCACTATGAAAATAACAGTACAAGTATACATGAGTTAAATTGACATAACCCAATCTTGAATTCCTTGTCCACCCACTCATAGAATTTTCCCAAAAGCCTTACTCTATCCCAAGAGTTCTTTCACCAGAGATCTTTCACTCTAGCTCTCTTGATTTCTCTCACACGTGCCCATGTTTTCCCATGGGAGAGCCGAATGCTCTCCCCCTTGGATGCTCTCTTTCACACACTCTCTTCTTCAGCTCTTTGCAAATAAATGGAGAAGAAAAATGAATCAACCTTTCCTTTTTCCACAGATATAATGATGATGCATCATGCTCCCTTTGCATTTTACTCAAACCCACCCCAAAGCCACTCACGTGGCATGTAAATGGGAAACCAAGAAAAAAGGCCAAAACAAAAGAATCCCAAGCAAACATCATCATTGTCTTCCACTATTAGCCGAAATGAGATATGACCACATTTGGTCAATACTCCGAAAGCATAACACACAAAGTCACTTAATTGTTGCCAGCTCAAAATATGAGCCAATCACAACAATCTCCACCTTGGCGAATATACTGTGCAAAAATCCTTGCACCCATCACCAAAGTCCATTGGCCTTACGTACCAGCATACACACCCTGAATCAACCTCTTTGGTCCTGTTCCGATTCAGTCACTGCCAATGCATGTGCAGCTGCTGCAAGCTAAAAATCACGATTTAGCTTTAGACAAGATCTCGACACATCCTAGTCTCCTCCAGCAGGTTTTTCTCCTCTTCATTGTCTGTAACCTGGAAACTCGTCAGCGCGCCCGTTTCCAGCAACAACCCATCGAGCCAGACAAAATTCCCACACTTCCTCCTACCTCAGGACCATCTCATCACCTGCGAATCCCATAGCTCCACCTGTTGCAAAACCCCTGTAACACTTGAGACCAAACATCACCAAGAAAAGTGTTGCTTCGAGTACCTAGAGGGCATACTCGAAGCCTTATGCCACAAACTTGCTACAACCCGGCCTTGCACCGTAGCACTATGGACCCTTGCCTCCGAAACCAGATCTGAACCTGTTGTCTATTTTGTGTATCATTCCACACCAAAGAAGCTTGCACCTGCTTCAAACTTACTGTATCTTTCCATGCAGTAAAGTTTCACAAGGTTCTAAGACAAATCTGAAAGTGAGGTAAGAAGAAAGAGGCCTTTGTCTTCTTCCTCAACATCAACTTTCGTAGTGGATCCAAGCATCCCTGGCTTCCATTTCTTCAGGCTTCCATTACTCTCCTTTACCAAGAGTAAAACAGCATCTCCCATTAAACTGCTCAACTGAAAATTCCATGGTGAACAACAAATCTGGACCTCCAACGAACCAAAGCGTCCAACGATGCTCTGATACCAATTGTTGTGCCTTGGCCCGTTCGTCAGTACGGAAACGAGATTCAGATTACAACATCACCAAATCACACTCAGTTGACAGAATAAAATATAAGAAATAAAGACACTGAGAAATTTACGAGGTTTGGCAAAAATCCTGCTTACGTCCCCGGAGAGATATTGCTCTTCACTATGAAAATAATAGTACAAGTATACATGAGTTAAATCGACATAACCCAATCCTGAATTCCTTGTCCACCCACTCATAGAATTTTCCCAAAAGCCTTACTCTATCCCAAGAGTTCTTTCACCAGAGATCTTTCACTCTAGCTCTCTTGATTTCTCTCACACGTGCCCATGCTTTCCCATGGGAGAGCCGAATACTCTCCCCCTTAGATGCTCTCTTTCACACACTCTCTTCTTCGGCTCTTTGCAAATAAATGGAGAAGAAAAATGAATCAACCTTTCCTTTTTCCACAGATATAATGATGATGCATCATGCTCCCTTTGCCTTTTACTCAAACCCCAAAGCCACTCACGTGGCATGTAAATGGGAAACCAAGAAAAAAGGCCAAAACAAAAGAATCCCAAGCAAACATCATCATTGTCTTCCACTATTAGCCGAAATGAGATATGGCCACATTTGGTCACTACTCCAAAAGCATAACACACAAAGTCACTTAATTGTGGCCAGCTCAAAATATGAGCCAATCACAACAGACTAAACTAGTGAAATTTAAAACACATTGAATAAATTAAATGTTTGAGCTAAAAACACAGAGATCAAAAGTCTAGGAGGTGCACTACCTCTCTGAAAGATACCATGAATAACTTTATAATTTGTGATACAAATAATTTTATTGAAAATAAAAATATCCAACATTCAAGGCAATTCATAATAATACAGACAATCTATCTTCTAAGTCCAAAGTATTTGTACGGTATAGTACAAATCCATATTTATCAGAGAAAAGATCAAACTTAATTAAGCTAATCAAGATCTGGGTCATTTCAATTACCCCCAAAGTACACAATTACCCAAAGCAAATCAGCCTGCGGCCCGATCAATGGCACTCCTAATCTTCAATTAACCTCACATTTTTTCAGCTTAATCACAAAGTTCAATGACAAATTAGAACAGTAATCACGTTGCATGCATGCATGCATATGATCATCCTTAATTGCTTTCGTATTTACAGTTTTATCGAACTGTGAATTTTAATTCTGTCCTTTTAAATCAGTATTGTTGTAGAGCATGAGGGCTCAAAGTCCTCATTTCTTGGGTGTGCTCATTTCTCTGGAGTCATTACTTGAAGTCCCGAAATCACTGCTCCCAAATTCCTGGCTTGAAAGGGCTAACTTTCTGAACTTCTTCATGTCAGCATTGTACGCCTGCGTATCGTAGTCCGAGCTTCCTCCACTGGCGTTGAACATAGAGCTCTTCCCGGGTTTTGTTCCTTCATTTAGATCATCGAGCGATACATCTCCTTCCAGTGCACGTACTATCTGTTTCGTTCATAACATAAACATTATGTTATCAAACTGTCAATCTCAACTATTGGTCAAAATGAAATTTAATTTAAATGTTGAGACAACATAAATAACTATGAGTCTATGACAACATAACATGTCTGATATGTATACCTGGCTCATCTTTGCGCGCTTTCTAGCAGAGTGACGGATACTTGCAGCCGCGCACGCGACCATCCGGGCCATCTCATTAGGGTTGTAGTTATTGTCCAAACGAATATCTACTAGCTCCGCGTAATTATTATCCTCTAATGCACGAGTGAGAAGTGGTCGGGCCTGTACATTTGTGTCACATTTTGCACAAAATTAGTAAAACCTTAATGATCATATACTCTAAATATTAAAAAAAATATGATCAACATTGGAAAGGATAGAGCATGCAAGTACTAACCCAGTCAACCAAGCTGTCGTCCATTGCATTTGAAGGATCCACTGGTTTCTTTCCAGTTATGAGTTCCAGGAGCATGACCCCAAATGAGAAAACATCAGACTTTTCTGTCAATTTTCCACTTGATGCATATTCTGGAGCTAAATACCTGCATTATTCAGACGCAAAACCAGAATTATATTTGGTAATTAGACCAACCCACTAATTAAGATGAGATTGAGTTATAATTACACAGATTGCTTGCGTTGCAAGGTACTAATAAAATTGATTCATTTTCGTATCTGACATAACCTATTGTACTATTCGAACTCAGGTCTCGAATGTAGGGGTAAAGGCTATCTACGAGAGAAGCTATGTGACATACCCGAAAGTTCCCATGACTCGTGTCGATACGTGGGTGTTATTGTCAGAAGACAGCTTAGCCAACCCAAAATCTGCAACCTGAAAGAACAGAAAAATGAATACATTAAAGGATGATCTCGGGATGTTGAATGACTTTGGCATGAAATTATAAACAACTTGGGGACTATACCATGGCTTCGAAGTTGTTATCAATGAGAATGTTAGCAGATTTGATATCACGATGGATGATTTTCGGGTGGCCTGGATGCAACTCAAGTTCCAATTAATTAGTAATGATGAGACTATATATATATGTCAGACATATACAATAGTTAAATAAATGGGATAAACGATATAAGGGCTGCGACTTTCTTACAATCTTCATGAAGGTATGCAAGCCCTTTGGCAGACCCAACTGCAATCCGAAGTCTAGTTGGCCAATCCATAGGTGGTAGACCCTTTCCTGCAACACAAAGTTTCAAAAATAGCTCAAAAAGATGAACAAATACACAGCCATTTAACCAAACGTGTTGATTATCTTGTTGACTGCCTCTCTTTTCATTTTTATAAAACGAGAGATGATCAACAAAAATGTGTTGGATGGTAGCACTCATAATAGATTAAAGTAAATTGATGAATTTGATCTTTTTTTTGTTGTTGTTGATGATTTGTTGTCATTTAGTGTTATCAACAAAATATCGACAATGTACTAGATTGTGTGACAGGGAATATGCTAAGTGCATTCATACTCACCATGCAAGTGATATTCCATGGTTTTGTTGGGAACAAATTCATAGACCAGCATTCTCTGCTCACCAACAATACAATATCCAACCAGTGACACAAGATGTCGATGATGAACGCGACTAATGATCTCCACCTCTGCTGCGAATTCTCTTTCTCCTTGCCCACTGCCCGACTTGAGACTTTTCACTGCAATTATTGTTCCATTGGGCAAAACACCTTTGTGCACATACCCGAACCCGCCCTGACCCAACAAATTGGCCTGATCAAACCCATTAGTAGCGGCTGCTAGCTCATCATATGTGAAGGTGCTCTTGTTGAAACCAAGTGCCATTGATGGTGAGGGAGGTGGCAATGGGGGTGCTGAGTAATTGGTGCTCACTTCACCGCTCATCGGCATTTGAGGAGGTGTTGAAGACCAAGCACCACCACCACCACCAGGTGGTTGGTTGTTTAGCCTCATCACATGGTCTCCTTGTGGATTATTCATATCGTGCCAACTTTGTTGTTGTGTGTTGTAATAGCCACCACCAGCTGCGCACACATAAAGTTGTTTTCCTTTATTGTATGAACAAGTCAATAAGTCTATTGTATGTTCTACGATAATTATATTATTTTCTTTTAGTTCAACCATTTCAACGTTTTCCGTATGTGTCTTAAGCTCTTTGATTAGCAAGACATCAAAACAAACATTCCTAAAACACATCAAAGAATTCCAAAACATTCCTAAAAATCACAATGATAGATCGCGCTTATATGATCTGCCAGTTTATGTGTACGTCATACCATGTGGTCAGCTAATGTGGTATGAAAATATGGTACTTCAAGCATTAGCGAAATAATGAATGTTGCTAGGGCAAAAAAGGAGAAAAAAACAATGAATGTTATACATGGATTAATGCATGGGTGATGAACGAGTTAGGGTTTGACACCTTTAGGAGCATCTCCATAGTACTGCATATCGCGGCGCTTTCTCCTCCTCTTCCTGATGCAAACCACACAAACGACGAGCAGGACAATTATAATTACAGCTGCCCCAATTGCAACTCCCGCCGCCCTGCCTTTATTTGAAGATGATGATGTGTCGTCATCATCAGAACTACTTTTTGATGAGGAACTACTAGCACGTGGTGGCGTGAGTGCACCAGAGGGAGAAGTCCGAGAACGCCCTGGAGGAGGAGGCGCACTCAAAGTCTCATCTTCAGCATCTGCCGCTGGTGTCTGTTGTGCCGGCGTTGCCTTTCCCGGTGATTCCTTAGCATGAGGTGGAGATGGGGTCGCCTCTTTTGGTGCAGGTGGAGACTGGGACCCCTGCTTGGGTGGATGTGGCGATGATGATGAAGACGAGTCCTTAGGAGGTGGCGATGATGATGAAGACGAGTCCTTGGGAGGCGGCGATGATGATGAAGACGAGTCCTTTGGAGGCGGAGATGATGATGGAGGCGGCGAGGACGGTGGTGGTGATGATGCCGGCGTCGAGGATGGTGGTGGCGCCGAAGATGAGTCCTCTGGGGATTCCTTTGGAGATGGACCAGATGGAGATGACTTGGACGAGTCCGGCGTAGGTGGTGAAGAAGATGAAGAGTCCGGGGACGGCTCACTGTCAGAAGACATTATTCGTCTCTTGCTCAACCTCCGGCCAAGGACTAATTTCCCAAAGAGTTGTATGTTGTGGTGGCGGGAAACTTCACCTCTCCCAGAACTGCTCGTCGCAATGATTGAAGTCCCCTAGACCATGATCAAATTCAACAATATTTGAAAGAAACAACATTAGGTTTTGGAAGATCAACGTATCTCACGACGCATGCAATCATGCAGACGCATATAAGAGAGAAAATGCAAATGTGTAACTTAAACGAATGTACATGTACATGTGCTACCAAGTAAAGATAACAACATTAGTATCGATCTCCCTCCAGGATTTAGATCCCATGTTCTGACATGTACGTATGACATTAAAAAAGAATTTTCTGAAATTTAAAATCGGATATTTTTGGAGAAAAAATCGTAAGATCGTCTGGAAATTAAGGGGTGGAAAACAAATAATTAAGGTGGTACCTGGTGATCAAAGAAAGAAGGTAGGAGGGTTCTCAAAGGAAAGAGAAAGGAGGTATGATTGCCATGGCATTATGGCCTCCTACAAAGGAGGGACCAACCCCTTAGCTCTCTCTCTAAACCTATCTATCTGTGTAGGCCAGCCCTTAACTTAGCATTTTGTTTGTTATTTCTTTTACCAGTTCTTCTCTCCCACTTTGGCACCTCGCTGCAATCCCCCACATTTGTATTTGCTTTACATTCTTCCCTCACAGCCAACAAATATAGCCTTCAAATTTAGACATTTCCTCCACCTTTCACGCGCATCTCTTCACACTTGTTACAACTCACATCAACCAACTGAATAACCTACTCAGTAACAAGTAAACACAGCATAAAATGGTACCAAGAATAGTAACTTGTAGGTATTGTGTCCGTATAGGCCAGACATCCGTTATTTTGCACCCGCTCAGCACCTTATTATCCCCTCTTACACCACGGTAGAAGTTCAATTCTTACACTTCTCCGTTATTTTCTAGTTAGGACACAACTCGGTTAATTGTGTATCAGTCGAGCATTTTTCTGTCATTATTGTATTTTCCCTTCCTTCTCATCAGAACAATAGATGGTAATAATATCACTGGATATTGGAAAGAAAAGTATGTATAAGCAAGATGACGATGAAAAAAGCTCGACGGATACAGAATTAGAAGATGTGATTCGTTCTAATGTACATTGACTAAATTTTAACAATTTTCCAGAACTGATTTGTTTTCTGATATGATCTTGGCTGTGGTTGTACTTTGAGAATTAAAGAGCAAATTGTATCAATTTGCTGATTAAGAAATGAAAACATTCAGCATTCAAAGGACCTCTGACTAAAGAAATATTCAGCATTCATTAAGGTGAAAGGTGAAGCCACAATACATGTGGAGCAAAAATTGTACATAATATGTAAACAAATTATTCACTCGACACAATTTCACCCTCGTTCATTTTTCCGAAGAGGGTTTTATTAATTCGAGTTCGACCCATTCTAGGTTACGCGCCTATTAATTACAACATTTCTTTTGGGAAAGAAATACCCTTTGATTCCAATTCGAATAAAATGTAACTTGAGGATTTTGGTGTTAGTTTGATTTTGTGACTGCACCTAGGCCGAACCCTAGATTGCCTACGTACCCTCTTAAGGGATCAAGTCACTCGTAGTTCATGGTGTTTGGGTTTTGATGCCTTATGCAGTTTCAGCTCATGCAGGCGAGGAGCATAGAAAATTTGATATGGCTTCATGCCATTTGAGACTTTTCTTCGGCTTTGTGCCATTTGAAACTTTTCTTCGGCTTCGTGCCATTTTGGTATTTGATGGCAGGAGTGAATTTAGTTTATATGAACCAGGGATTCGTTTCGGTTTCACGGTTGCGTCTAAAACTTGATATCAAAATGCCTATGTATTCTTAACGAAATCAAACCGGCGTAATTCATAATTTTGAATGACTTTGAGCTATTTGAAGCGACTTTATGCCTTCGAGTTTTGACGCGGCTTTGTACCATTTTGAGATTTGATACGGCTTCATGCCATTTGACTTCTTCAAGAATTTTATGGGAGCTTGATCCATGTATTTATCGAGCTTTTTTGCTTTGAGATGGTTTGCGTCCACGGTGTTTGGAATGATGTGTTGTCATTATCTCTGTGCTTATACTACAAGTTTCGTTGACTTTGATCTAACTTAATGGGTGCTTGAATCTACAAAGTCCACTTTGGTGAAAACAAAATGATAGACTCACGGGCTTAGCTTCCATTAGCTTGCTGAAAAGCTTCTTTCATATTTTAATCCCTAGTAAATTGGGACTTCATCTTTGCTTGACTTTTCCTCAAGGTTTCGTAGCAATTCCATCCTATTTGAAATAGGACTTTTTGAAACTTTGAAAGAATGAAAGGCCGGCCCCCTTTTTTCCTTACTTTTCTGGGACCTTTGTCAGTTTGTCTTCTTATTTAAATTCTGAATAAAGCCCATAATTTTGATGGGTGCAGGGACTTTCTTTTGCTCTCCACGTGAGATGCATACTTTTCTTTTGAACATACTTTGAATTTTCAAACCTTCACAAAACAAGCTTTACTTTTTTCATGCTTTTAAGTTTTCACAACTTCCCACGTGGGTTCGTGATTTTCAGGAAGCTTTATCCACCTCTCCTTTTCTTTTATGCGGTTTTGATACCTACAAATCCAACAAAAACTTTTATGCGGCTTTATTCCCCCTCTCTGGCGAAATGGGTTTTTTTTAAGAGTCCCCATTTTTCTTGGCTCTCATACAGGGTAATTTTCCTCCAGAAGCAACTGATATCCTTGGGTACTCGTCATATTTCAAATTTCTATTTGGATTGGGTAACCGTGGATTTCTCAGTGAGGATGGATAAGGTTTGTTGAAGTTCAATCTTATTTTCAAACTTCTTTGATTTAACATCGTTTCCCTCGAGTCCATGAAGGCTTTCATTTTTCCCCTCTTTGATTTCTCAGGTCCACGAAGGCTTTCACTTTTCCTCTGCTGTATTGCTCTTTTGCTTTTGCCACTTCACTTGTGTTTCTTTTTGTGAATCGAGAACTCAAAACGAAGAGGGCAGTGGGAGCGAAGCAGGTTACCCATTTTCATTTTCTTTATGTTCTGAATTTGTTTATGTATTTGGAGTGAAACGACGCTCTACACTTTGATAAATTTCTTGAATCTTCCGTGCATGCAGGCGTCATAGGTAAAGGCTTCTCTTCTATTTGGTTGTTGGACGAACTTGTTTTTTGCAGTACGAGTTCGTTGAAGACAAGTGTTGATTCATGGCTCCCAAGGTGAGAATTTGCACTCTTAAATTCGTAGTAATGCATCCCTCATATCTGCTGCATTTTGAATGAGTTTTGATGTATTAGAGTGTAATTACTCTCTGGCATTTCTGTTTTCTCAGGGGAAATTATTTGACTGGTCTTGACAGTAGACATTTGGACACCTCTTTTGTGTTCCCATTTATGTTTTGTCTTTGTCATTATTTTTTTGTTAACACTTGTATAAAGTGATGCTTTTCCCCAAATCTTTTGTAGTCTTGATTTGTCTTCTAGTTCTTTGGGGTGTTTGCCATGTGAATGAGTTTCCCGAATAATTTGGCAGCAAACGTTTCCTTCTTTATAAGACCATCTCCAATCCTGACCTAAAACCTAAAAATATTTAGCCCACAAAATTTAAGTTTTAGCTCAGAAACAGCTTTTCTACTCCAACCATTTTGGCCTAAAATTTTAGCCTCAGATTATCAAAAAATGAATTAAGGCTATTTTTTAAAAAAAAAAATTATGTAAACTATCCTAAATTAATTTTATGAACATTTTAAAGTAAAAATATTTAAATTCTGATAAATTTTGAAAAATCACTAAATCAATACATGAAAATCATGATAAACCACATAAACTTAAAAAAATAAAATTATTCTAGCCGTTGGAAAAAAATATTTAAATTCCAATAAATTTTAAGATTATTCTAGCCATTGGATTTAAATTTGGACCGTTAGATCTTTTTTTTACCGTTAGATTTGATTATATTCGATTTAAGCCGTTGGATTCAATAAATATATAAATATAAATAATAAAAAATTGAATGTGGACCATTGGATTAACCAACGGTCCAATTACCACCACCACCCGATGAAGAAAAGTAGCCGTTGGCTACAGGACAATGCCCACTTTTCACTCTCATCCGTGGGTCCCAGCAATTTTTGTGGGCTAAATTTGTGACCTATATTTGCCTTCATTTTAATTTTTTGGTTTTAGGTTTGGTTTAGGTTTTGGGTTGGAGTGGATTTTGGGGGGGGGGAAAGGGGAAAATTTAGGTTATAAGCCACCATTGAAGATGGTCTAAACCTGGAACAGCAAGTGTTTAATGCAAAGGCTTGAAACATTTTTTTATTTTAATCTTCACGTGAAAGAGAGAAGCGTGGGACGGTAGAGAAGCTTAAAACTTTGAACCCTTTTTTTATCTTCATGTGGCAGAGAAGTAGGTGAACATATTCGACACAATGAAAATCTTTGTTCCATCTTCACGTCTTCTTCCTTCCTTGTCTTTATCAAAGTTGTGTTGGAGACTTTTCTTTTGTCATCATCAAAATTTCTGATTTCTTTTCCTTTGTTTATTTTTCAACACATACATGTACTTATATGGTCATTTGTCTACATGTGCATTTGTCTTTGTTCCCTTGTCTCTTTTATCCAATATGATGGCCATGTGCATGGCTTTTTTAAAAAAACAAACTTTTCTTCTTCCTCTTCTTCATGTGAATGACTTTGAGATGTCCCCCCTTGGATGTTGCATTCCTCATTTGCTTGGACTCTTATCCCAAATGGTTTTTCGTATCATTTTAGCCAAAGGCATCTTCCATGTTTTGTACCCGTGGGTAGCAACAACACCGAACATGATAATTTCTTCTCTCTTTCTTGTGTTGCATCTTTGTATATGTTGTTTCCTTGCTGTCTTTTCTTCATAGAGACCAAATATGAGTCGGTCAAGGGGAGCAAAAGTTGCATTTTGCTTCTTTTCTCTTGTTTATTTGTCCACAAATGCATCTGTTTTCTCATTGGACCGCAAAGAATGACTTTCATTAGACTTTGATTGGAACTTCACGGGGTGGTTTAGGCCACCCCGAAGAAATTCATGGAAAGCACGAATGATTGAATTCCTTCTCTTTTCTGGCAGCACTTCGTTGTTTTTGGTGTTCTCTCAAAAGTTTCTCTATTTTCTGCAGAGTTTCCCCTTCTTCTTTTTTCTCTGTTTTCTTGCTGCAACTGATGCCTATTTATAGGCATCCTAGGAAGGCTCTAGAGTTTGTTACGTGGGGAGAGATAGAGGCCATGACCTCTTGCCACTTTCTGTTAACCTCCATTTCTGATTCCACGTTTCTTTTGGTTGCAGAAAATGGGGGAGCACTTATTTTTCCCCTTTTGTAGGGAGAAATGCATATTTATTTATTTATTTATGGATGTTGATTTGTATGTAAAGCCCGTCCTCATCTTTTGAGCTGGATTACACTTCTGTTTTACCTTGTAGTTTGACCCAAATTGTATGGACTCTTTTTTTTTTTTTTTTTTGTATATTTTTGCTGTTCAATAATACACAATTGTCAAATGATGTTTCCATGATTCGCATATCATACAGACAGTCAAAACCCAAGAACAAACATTATGACTTGTGGTCCAAGAAACTGATCACTATGACTTGTGGTTCAAGAAACTAAACATTATTATGAGTTTGAACAAGTTTCAACTAACAACTCCTAAATTGAACTTGCAAACAATCATCAAATCCTAAATCGAAAATCCAGTCTGAGAGTGGAAGGAGAAAAACAGCAAGTATACTGCTCATTTACGAAGGGTGAACGTGCACGAGGTTGTTGACATATGGAAGATACCTTACATATCCAACATCAGTCCCGTCATCACTTCTTAGAATTTCAGCCTTCCCTGTCTTCAGATTATAAGCATAGAGTCTCTTTCCAAAATCAAATATCACCATGTCATTGTTCACGCAAGCCAACGCCCTCAACTCCTTGTTAAAATTGTTGAAAAACTCAAGACCAAGAGCAATACTATGCTTCAGATGCATGTCCATGTCACCATAGATGTCCAGGGTGTATTCATTCTTGTCTTTGTGAGGCAGAAGGTAGCACAGCTCACCATTCATCTCTGTCAATACACCATGTGGTCCGCTGTTGATGGGAAGCGACAGAATACCATAATGCTCGTCATTCAAATCAAAAGCCAAAACAGCCCCAGCAGAAGTTTCCCAAAAGGCTACGCCCTTCAGAAAGAGCCCGTCACCATTCAACTTCATAGCATCCAACTCACAGCATTCTGTGTCAGCAAGTCTCCATGAGGATGACCTCGAAGAGTAGATCTCGAAACAGATAACCGGATGGTCAGTTAGAGAGAAGGCATGATCAGTTAGAGAGAAGGCGCAAACAAGTTGGAAATGCTCTGCAAAATTAAGCACAGAAGGCTCAAAGGCTAGAGCTAGAGCAGGTTCAGGGCCATGATAGAAGTTCGACTGGGGAAGCGCTTTCCACTCCTTGTTAGCAGGATTGCAAATGTAGTAGGTATTCTCTCCATCACAGCTTTGGCAGCAAAGCAGACCATTGCAGCTCGTTCTGACAGTAACCGGTTCAGGCAAGAAGCTGAGGGAAGGACTGGGAACGCCATAAGCATCATGATTAAGAGATACAAAGAAGGGCCTGTCGCCAGGGAGTTGACAAAAGAGACCAGAGATATCCCGGAAGCGGTAACCTTGCTTGTGGATGAAGAAAGGGCTGGTAATCCGCTTATCCCACTCTTTGCTAACAGCTCTGAACCGGGAGAGTGTTTTTGCAGGGAGGAATTCAAGAGCATGGTCTGCAACAACATCTTTGATCTCCACGGTATGCTTGAACCTTTTGTGTCCCGGATATTCGCAAGTTTCAATTACAGGAACAATCCTTTTGTTGCGATATCCGTGAAACTGCAATAGAAATAACACATTAGAAAGGCGCATAAGTAGATAAACGTTAGAAAGGATTAAACTTTAGTCACACAAACAATGGCAAAGCTTGTTCATCATTCAACCAATCAAAATAGGTGATTGAATTTAAATCGGAAGTATAAAGCGAAATAGGGACAAAGAGAATTCCTTTTTGCTTTGAATTTTAGTAAATTAGTATAAAAACCCCGACAACCCCTACAAGTTCATGAAAGGAAAAGTCGACTCCTGCTCAAAGAAATGGTTAAGATACTACATAACTCTGCTATCAATACTACATAACTAACACAAGCATCACAGGAAAATGAAACGAAAATATACCAAACACAATTAAAACATCCAGTAATCCTATATTGCATGAACCAATTTTTATAACTGGATTCGATTTGGAGCACAGCGAAATGAAGCGTAGATAATCTGTTCAGCGTAATTCTTGAGAAGAGCTAGCAAACTGAAGCAAATGTATAGGCTCAAAATTAATGTAATCTATTAAGTAAACATGAATGCAGTAAAAATAAAAAGCAATTAATCAACCAGTGACATACCTCAACTTTCACCAAATGATCATGAGATAGATCACGCATATATTCTTCTTGTCCACAGTCATCGAAAAGGTTTTCTTCCCCAGAATTATCAGAATTGCATTTATCACTGATGGTAAACTCCTCACTTCCCTCGGAAATCGCCATTTCTGCAAAAAACGAAGAAACCCAACTTAACAAGGACACCAAAGATAAGGAACCCAAGGACGCCAAATATAAGAAACCCCAAAGAACAAACCAAAGTTGGGTTTTCTTGTTTCATGGTAAAAATTGGTTAATTCTTCGAAAATCAAATTCAAATCCATAACCCATTAGAGGAAAAAATGGGTTTGTCAGTAAAAGTCGGCCACTTTTTTCGAAATTCAAATTTAAACCCAGAACATAATCACATTGGAAACAATGGATTCTTTCATTTTCTTGGGCTTTCTCAGTAACCAAACAAACGAAAACGAAGGAAAACAGAGAGCGGTCTCTGAAAAACCCAAAACCAATTAGAGGGAATAAATGGGTTTCTGGGTTAAAACTGGTCATTTTTTTCAAAAACAGAATTTAAATCCAGAACACCATCAGACCCAGTATTCTTGCATTTTCCTTGGCTTTCTCAGAAACCAAGCGAAAACAGAGAGCGTAAAAAACACAAAACAAATAAACCCTCGTAAAAAAGAGAAATTCAAACACAATCTTCGAAGCGATCGTAAAGGGCGTAAAGAACCCATTTCATTCAACCCTAAGAATTCAAGATTATTAGACAAAAAAATGTGAAGAAAAAAGAACCATAAAACAGAGTAGAGCTCTGCCGATGAATTGAGTTTTTTTCATTTCGTATAAACGTATACAATTACAATATGCGCATGCGAAGCTTCGAAATGCTTCGATTAAACCCAGAAAAACGAAAACTACGAGAACTCACCGTCGTAGCCGCAAGAAACCGCCGGAGATCGATCGCTGCCTTGAACTTGAACTTGAACTTGAGAGCAGTTAATGGCCGTCCGTGGTTTGCTAATTCTTATAGGTTGTACTTCCAATGGTGTTTTGACACGTGTGTGCCTTGTATTGAGTTGATGACGTGAACGACAAGTTTGAGATTCTTTTTTCCAACTTGACCAATGACCACCAACACAAAAGAATACTTACACAAGAAGATAAACGGAAAAGATTTATAGATTCCGGATATCCTTAAAAAGGAGCCGTACAGACTCCTCGTTCGTTCAAATCTACCAAATCACTAAAAAATAATCCCACCACAACCACAAACTGTAGAGGAGAGGCTCGGAGTTAGGGCTGATTTGGTATTGTTGTACTTTGAAAAAAAAAAAACTGTTTCTGCTGTGATGTGAGAATAAGCAACTATGAAATAAAGTAGCAGATTGTTTGGTAAACTTTTTTGTAAAAATGCTTTTGGAAAGAAAAAAAGTAGTATTATAGTGTTTGGTAAACTTTTATGTAAAACAGATGTGAAAAAAAACTGATTTTTCAAAGCTGGGTTTTGCAACTTCTTGTTTTTTGGCTTTTTTTTCACAAAAAACTGTGAAAAAAAACTGAAGCTGAATGTTTACCAAACACAAAAAAGCTCCCAACTTTTTTCAGAATTACTTCAGTACCAAATCAGGGCTTATTATGAAATTTCTTTACTTTTTATGCTTTTGTTTATGTTCATTAGCTTGTAGTTTAAGTGTATGTGCTTTTGTTTCTCTCATTTGACAAGAAAATTTGTGTATTATTATCAAACTAAAGCCTATTTCAATTAGCGTTTCGTAGTTAGTTCATTATTTTGCATGTATTTTTTTATTTTATAGTAAAACCACAGTATCCATATGGAATAGTAGAATAATTAGTCTTAAAAAAAAAATTCTCATGGTTGCAGTTTTGAGCTATGATTATTTATTACTTCAATATAGTAATATTTGTTTTAGCAAAACTTACAAACAAGTTGAGTGCTTATGATCTCAATTCTCAATGTCATTGTTTTTTTCGTGACTCAACTTATCTCTTTTGATCAAAATTTTACATTTCAATACAAAAAAAAAACCTTCGACTTTTATCCTATTAATTATATTATATTTTGCCTAATGTCTTCAAATAGCCTCGAGGCCTCTCCTAACCTCGATTTTGCGTAATTATATTATATTTTTGTCGCAGAGACCCGGTCTTTTTTTGTTGGGGGGGGGGGGGGGGACAATGTTGTGCTTTTGTTCTTGCATCACTAAAATCAACGAGCTTGTACTCGACTAACAAAATGATTTCAACACTCATTATGTAGATTCAGATGGTCTATCAAAATGACGTAACTTCTCATTTTGGTTCCTTGTACGTCATCAATCATTTTGATATTTTTTTGGAAAATTTTGTTAAATAAAGATTAAAATGACAAAAATACCCTCAGTTTAATAAACAATGGGTCAATATTATTTGACAAAATATTACAGAATGACTAAAGTGATTGATGATGGACAAATGACCACTTTTATCGATTTTAAATTTTAGGGATCAAATGAGGAGTTATATCAATCTTAAGGATCATTTTGGCTAAAAAACATTTTTGAGATTGGGTGTGCCACTTTTCACTAGGTTGGGTATAATATCTAGTGGATAGGGTGTTAGGTTTTCACCTATGCATCTTAGGTTCAAAACTACCACTCTTTTTAATTATTGTAATAGTTACGAACTCTCACTTCTCCCCTTAATAATAATAATTTTGTCTTTTTTTTAAGAAAAACTTTTCACTAGGGTGAGCGTCTAATGAGGATCCTCTTTGTGAGGATCCTAGGGATCCTCAAGTCCCGTCCGTTCATCGTATATTATGCGGTCAGTTTTTGTCAGGTACTATTCATATTTAATTTTAAATAAAAGTATTTAAAATGATTTTTGATCCATAATGTACGATAAACGGACACGATTTGAGGATCTCTATAATCATCACAAAGAGAATCAGGAGAGGATCCTCATTCGTGAGCGTCTTAGCATTTTCTGTAATTCCAAATATTTGTGTTTGGTTGGAGCTCACGCTTCTTTCAACCCAAACGCTAGTTTAACGTTGGTTTTTTCCTTGTCCCTCTCATCATTTGATTAACAGAGTATCCACTCAAGTCCAAAGTTGAGAAGCGATGGTTCCAACATGAAGGAGACCCATGAATTTCCAGGGAGTTTCTGTCACTGTTTTTTTACCTATTGTGACATTTTATACAAAAATGTTATTGTCAGTGCTTAGCAATTGCACAGAAAAGCACTTGTGAATATCAGCAATTTTAGACCACCACCAAAAAAGTCATTGTCGTTTTCGAGAAGCCAAAAGAAAGCGAATTCCTAAATTGCCAAAGCTAATATCAAGCACCATATTATTTATAAACACAATATCAGTTGATGGAGCACAAGCACCATCTGACAAAAGCACTTGTGCATCAAGGCACCAGGTCTAGAAAAAAAGCCCCATGGACACAACAAACTTAAAACCAACTTGATCAAAACATAACAAGCTAATAAAATGGAAGGCAGACAGAACTAGATCTGCACAAGGCTGTTCACATATGGAAGATATCTTTCATTTCCAGCACCAAGCCCGTAATCGTTTCCTTTCAATACTTTTACCTCCGGGACTTTCACATGATATGCAATCACCGTCTGTCCGACAAGAAGTATCATCACATCATCATTCACACAAGCCAATACCCGAAATGTGTCCATATAAGAGGAGAAACTCTGGTCAAAGAGATTAATCTTCCACTTCAGGCTCATGTCCATATTACCGTAGATCTCCAAGGAGTACATACTGGATTCATCACGAGGCAGAATGTAACACAGCTCTCCATTCCTCTGTGAAATAACACCACGTGGTCCCGTGCTGAAGGGGAGTGACAGAATACTATATTGCATCGTCTTCAAGTCAAATGCCAGAATGACACCCGTTAAAGTTTCCCAAAAGAGTACACCCTTTAGAAAGAGGGTGTTACCTTCCAACGTTGTAGCCTCCAGCTCATAGCATACTGTCTCGGAGAGTTCCCAACCGCTTGTCCTTGAAGAGTATATATCAAAATAGACACCCAAATGACCGGGTACAGAGAAGGCACAGACAAGTTGAAAATGCACTTCAAAGTCAAGCACAGAAGGCTCAAAGGCTAGTGCCGGATAAGACTCAGATCCGTGATACAAATCAGGCTTGGGAAGCTTTCTAAATTGCCTGTTCACAGGGTTGCAAATGTAGTAGGTATCTTCTCCGTCATTGCTCTGACAGCAGACCAGACCATTGCAAGTGGTCTTTGCAATAACTGGTTCGGGCATGAAGCTGAGGTAAGATCTAGGAACGCCGTAAGAATCATTATCAAGTGGAAGGAAGTAAGGGTCGCCACCAGGGGCTTGACAAAAAAGACCAGAGATTTTCCTGAAGTAGTAAGTTTGCTTATGAATGAAGAAAGGATTAGAAATCCACTTATCCCACTGTTTGCTAACAGTTCTCAACCTGCACAGCATTTTTGCAGGGAGGAAAGGAAGAACATTCTCCATTGCAACGTCACCTATGTCCATTCTCTTATAAAGCCTTTCATCATGGGAAAGTTTAGGACCGATTCTTTTACATGGATATTTGTGAAACTGCATGTAAAGACAATCATTAGGATGCATATCAGAGAAAAAGAAAAAGAAGAAGATACAAATTGAATATTTAATCACATCAACAATGCCAACGCCTCCAATTCATAGCCAAAACCAAGTACAAAGGGGAACATAAAATTATCATCTAACGTACACAGGGATCCTCTCAACCGCTTGGATTCCAAGATTTCATAAAGCAAAAATTAAATATGTACATAATCTGAATGTAATATCATATGCAACATCAATTAATCAAACCAGCAAAAGATTAATAAAAAAGAAATGAAAACATATCCCATAAATAATACGCAAAACCAAACATTAGGGCTGTCGACAGTCACATACCTCACAAGAACAGTGTCTCATCTTCAGCTGTTTCCCAGTGAGAACAGTATCCATGTAATGGTGATCATCCATAATCTTCAACTTTCTTCTGAATCCATCAGATAGTTCTTTTTCAGAATCGGTACTCAGATCACTATCAATATCCACTTTCTTCAAATGTTGTTGGCTTTCATCAGATAGAACTTCTTCAGAATCAGTGCCCTCACCACAATCAAAGTCAGAACACGCATAACCGTCCTTTTCCACATTCTTCGACTGTTGTGTGCTTCCATCAAATAGATCTTCTCCAGAATCAGTAGCCACATTGTTTTTAGGACTCACAATTTCATAATTTTCAAAATCACTATCCGCGACACTTTCAGAATCACTGCACACAGAATTGGCAATGCTCACAATGACATAAGAGTCAGAGTCGCTGCCAACATCTTTATCGTTATCCATGATAGGATCCTCAGAATTCACAGCTGCACAATGAAAAATCATTCAATGCAGATAAGTGAATTTCCCAAACATCGAGACCTACGAAAAATCACAACTTCCAAACAAGAGGGAAACCACAAGCTTAAACCTCAGAACAACTTCGATGCCAAATACAGTCTTTCGGAATAAGAATTTTGGTTGCATACAAAAGAACAACTGTTCGCACAGCAGTTTGATTAAACCCTAGCATTCAAATTATGGTTGCTTAGCACAAAAGAAAGCAAACCAAACTTAACGACATCAGATCATAACAAAACCCACAAAGTCATTGTTCTATTGCTTCAGTTAGCTATTCTAATATCTTAATTTACAAAATTTAAACATGGGTCTTGCAAAAAAAAAAAAGAAAAACAACAAAACACCATAAAAATAAATAAATAAATAAAACCCCCAAGTGGCTTTCTTTTTTCCTCAGTAACAAATGGTATTTTCTTCCGATGGAAATAACAAATCGTTTTTCTTTAAATTAAATTGAAAATTGGAACAAAATGGGTTCAATCCAGTTTTCTTTACTTTTCTTTGCGTTTCTCAGTAACCAAACAAATCGAAAAGGGTAAATAACCGCAGAAAAACTGAGTCAAAGACAGAACGAAACCAGAGAGCTTACTGTTTAAACAAGAAACCCAGAGGCCAGAACAAACAGATACGAATAAATCGACTATGATCAATCAAAACCCATTAAACAGAGACTGATCAACGATCAGAAACGATCGGAAAAACCCCAGAAACCCCAACTCATGCACGTCCTGAAAGATTCAAGATTTCTCAAAAAAAAAACACAAATAACTAAACAAATAAAAAAAGAGAAGCTTCTCATTCGAAAAATAAAGACACAAAAGATGAAGTAATACCCAACAGCGTGCCGTCGTACGCCTGAGAAGCAAACCGATGATCGGAACGCTGCGTCGGTTTGGAGAGAAAGAAGACTCAGAGCCCGACCAACTGAAAAGTGAGTCTGCGCAGAGTGAGGGACCTCTGTGAGAGCAGTTAAAAGCAGCGTACGAGACTCGTATTGGTTTTCCGCGGCCACGTGAACCACTAAGATTGGTTTAAAAGTCGTTTGCGAGGTCAATCGGTTGCTTAAGTTTTAAGTTCGAAAAATTGTAAATCCTATGAAATCATCTTTTACTAAAACAAAATTCATCTTTTCTGCGTAATTTGATCCGCAGTAAATTTTTAATAGATAATTACTGCATTTTTCACGAATAATTTTGCTGCCTAATCTTTAGGAAGTTAAATCTCATTAGGACTTTATTCACGAAAATTTTACTAGGGGTACCATATGGGTAAAATGTTAGATGTGCAGTTAAAAATTTAACAGTAAAAAATTTCGAATGTTATGTGAATAAAGGGCTACTTACATTTCAAAAGAAATAGACTTAAAAAAAAAAAAATTGAAACTGGCAAAACTCATTAACTTTCGTCCTTGATATTTAAAATCGATAGGAATGATTCGTGATATTATCCACCATAGATCATTTTAGTCATTCTGTGAAAAAATCTCCGTTAAATTGAGAGTTTTCATCAAATCATTCCCTTCGCTTGAACTGTGGTTTCTTCAATTTAATATAGATTTTTCACTAAAGGACAAAAATGATTGACGGTGTATAATTTCATGGACCGCTTCTTTTTATTTTAAATCTCATAGACCAATTTTTAGCTAAAAACCAAAAAATATTTCGTCACTCTCCTCCCCTTGTAGAATCACAAGTTATATAAAAAAACACTGGGATCAATTGGAGAAAGAAAAAACCTCCATCTTGCAATTGTCATGATTTTGTCCTTTTATGTGACATTATCTGAAAAACTACATTTGAAAAACTTGGTGTTCTCGAGTCTGAAAGTGATTATGAGAGAGTCATAATCACTCTCAAACCAGTCATTTGTCTTTGATGAGAATGATAAGCAATTAGTAAATTAATGAAAGGATTTTGCTAATGATTAAGGACTTTATGCTTCTCCAACAACAATGAGTGGAGAGTAATGATAGTTCAAATATGGCAACGGTAGGGTTAAAGAGCATGATTTTTGTTTAGATAAATTTAAAATGGGTGTGATTTGTTCTTAGTTTCCAAAGCATAATATTTAATATTCTATCAACTCAAATCCAAGAAGTTTCCAATCTACTTTATATATATTGGCTAAGAAAAAGCCAATTAGAAATAAGCATTTTACTATTTATTGACCAAAAGAAAAACACTTTACTAATAAGTTCAAAACAAAACCACCTAAAAGTTCAAAACTCCTTGTCCTTCATAGTTTCACACCAGCTAGAGTTCCACAAGAGCGTTCACATCAGAAACAAGCCTTCCACTTTGAACAAGTCCCTCACAAACACACTTAAATTCTTTAGTCCTATTGTCGTAAATGTGCATTTTTCGGCCACCCCGAAACATGATCACAATTCCACTGGCAAACACTATACTATGAAACATTCGACCACCACAGGTTCCAGATGACATCAGAGCTGATACATTGATCTGATGTTTCGTTACCCATGACTTAACATTGCTACGCATTGCCATTGTGTTTGTGAAGGCGTTACGCAACGTTGTACAATTAGTGTGGGAGGTTTAGAACGTGTTGAACAAAGCTTTCCATCCATCATACCTAGGGTCCCAAATCCTCCCACACAAACACAATGGCAATGCGTAGCAATGTTTTGTCCACTTCCTTGTAATAGGATTGCAAATGTAGTAAGCTTTATAGCCAGATAGCTTTCGGCAGAAAATAAAATTTTACATGTAATTTTTACTGATTTTTTATTGTAACCCACCATGTATTTAGTTATTGATTTGAATTCTCTTGGTTTAATTATATAATACAATTTACAAACCATCTCTTTTTCTCATCTCTTCTTGTACATGTACAAGTTTGAATTTGTTTGAATAACAAAAATTCTTAACTCACCTTGTAAAAATTTTCTTAAGCTAGCTGATATTGTGAGCAGCCTCTCCATAAATGGGGATAAGGCTAGCCGACATTCACCTCTCCCAGACCATGCGTAAAGCGGGAGCCTTGTGCACTGGGTACGACCTTTTTAGCTGATATTGTGAAAAATACATTATCAAGTTTTTTTGTTTATAAAGTTTTAATCTTTAAACGAGTCCACCTGATGAAAAATTTCTAGCTCTGCCATTGACCATCCCGACCCTGGCAGCAAAGTAATCCATTGGAGATCCTAATCCCAATCGGCTCGGCGCAAGAAGATCAGAGATGGGTCTGGAACACCATACGCATTGGGGGTCAAGAGATATGAATGAAGGTGGGGCTGTTCCGGATTGAAAAAAGAAGCCCGAGATATCACTAAGGCTATTAGGCAGCTTGAGGCCCAATTTGTACACCACATTATCGAAAATCGGAGGCCCAATTTGTTTGTGAAAAAATGAGTAGGCCCAAATCCCTGAAAATGGATCTCCTGTTTTTACTTGAAAAAAAATTGAATTCAAGGACATTAATCCTAATTAATCTTTGATACAACATTGAGATTAACCAAGTATGAATCTTAGTCGCCATGTGACCAAAACTATTGATATCATCCATATATTTACAGAAAATTATAGCAATGACCTCTCAATTTTAACTAAATTGGAATGTTGGTCTCTCAAATAAAAATTTGTGACCATTAATCTTTTAACTCATCAAATATGCAGCTATAGTCATTTTCTTCCACTTTGTCGAAATGAGTTATGGTGAAATTACCATTGCTACATGTGGGTTAAAGTTGAGGGACCATTTATCTAAAGGAAAACTAATGAAAAGGGCTTGAAAACTTTGAGTTTTAATGATAAGGACAAAATAAAAGGTAAAATGAATAGTATCATGTTTGACTTTTTAGTATAAAAATGTGGTTTTTCGTTAAAGTGAACAGTACCGCGGGTTTTTCATTAAAACTCCCTTTATCTAATGGGGTTAAAATTTAGGAACCACTGTTCTAATTAGGTTAATGTTTAGGTACTATTGCTACAATTCTTTCCCCCCCCCCCTTGATTTAGTCTCAAGTGCGTGTCATATGGCTCATTTTGATGAAAGCTCTTATAGAGTTGATGCAAAAGACCATAGCTGCACGTTTTGATAATGAGTTAAGAGATCATTTATCATGAATTGAGAAACCATTGTTCAAATTCCATTAAAATCGAATGATCATTGCTACAATTTTCTCATATATTTAAGCATAGGCTGTACTGCTTATTTTCTCCATGCGGATCAATCATTTATAACATGAATAGTTACACGAAGTCCTATGAATAAAAAACGAATGGTTCTAAGTAAGAGCTCCTACTTATCTTTTGAGTAGCAAGTATTATTCTACAACAATATTTTGACCTCACAAAAATTGAAAACTAAACGAAATAGTTATTAAAAGAGCCTTTAATATGATAGATACACCAAAGATAAGAGTGTTATTTAAACATAAAAACAGTACAAGGCAACCACATGAATATATCTATTCAACTTTGCTTCCAATGCCTTCTTTTTCTTCATGGTTCCACAATGGCAGAGTAAGCCACAAGCGAGGCCAGCTAGATCTCCACAAGACTATTCACATGAGAAACAATCCTCGCATTCTGATCAAGCTCATCACCCAAACATTGAGTTTCTTTAGTCTTCAGGTCATAAGTATGCAAATTTCCGCCACTCCGGTACAAAACCACTTTTCCACCGGCAAACAGTATATTACTAGTCATTCGAGGGTTATAATCCGATGCCCTGAACGGTGGAGGTGAAAGACTGATCTGATGTTTCGTTTCCCATGCCCTGGCATTGCTGTGCATCCCCATAGTATTCGTGTAGGCGTTAGCCAACACTTTCACCGTTAGTCCTGTAGGACTAGGCGTTGTCAGACAAAGCTTTCCATCCATCAGACCCAGGGCCCCAACTCCTCCAGTTCCATAAAAATTGCCAGAAAGTTGTTGTGCTCGCTCCATCGTCAGGTCAAAAACAAGAATCTGATAATCCAATACCCAATAAACTATGTCGTTCACATGAACACCAGTTCTTGGCACGAGATGTTGATGGCCAAAGTAAATCTCACCAGAAACTCTCCAAGTCTCATCCCTGGAGGAATAAATCTCAAACTCATACCCATTGTCAAAATCAACAGATGGAAAAACACATATGAGCTTGTACTCGGCCACAAAATTGAGCAAAGATGGTTCAAAGATGAGAACAATAGCAGGGTTAGATCCGTGATCAGCATTTGGCTTGGGAAGTTTTTTCCACTTCCTAGTAACAGGATTGCAAATGTAGTAAGCCTTACAGCCATCATGAGCCTGGCAGCAAAGTAATCCATTGGAAGAACTCCTTATCTCAACCGGCTCAGGCAGGAAGCTCAAAGATGGGTCTGGAACACCATACGCCTTGGGGTCAAGAGATATGAATGAAGGTGGGGCTGTTCCGGATTGAAAAAAGAAGCCCGAGATATCACGAAAGCTATTTGACTGCTTGTGGGCAAAGAAAGGAGTTGTGATATCGAGCTTCCAGTCCCTACAAACTCCAGTGAACCTGAAAAGTGATTTAGCAGGTAGAAACTGGAGGGCATGGTTCCTAACGATGTCTTTGAGGTCCATGTATAAAATACTGTTTTTGTTTCCTACCAACTTATTTGCTCTCCTTCCTTGATTCATCACGCTCATCTTCCTCTCCTTCAACTACAATCAATCTTCAAACGTCTCAGAAAGAAATGTTAAGATTACAGGTTCACCAACGTAAGCTAAAGCAAAAGAGACATTTGAACAGACAAGCAAACACAACCAAGACAAAAAATCAGATCTCTCTCTCTCTCTCTCCCCCACTCTCGTATTTCAAATGTTTTCATTCAGAATACCAATTGCAAATTCGATTTTACGAGTATAAGCCTGAAAGGATAGCGTACCACATAAATTTCATAAACCCGGTGAAATCGACCAATTCGCTCTAATTACCAACAACCATCAATCCCTATCAGTTTCTGCATATTCTCTGAATTAAAATTACATAAAGCCACCGCATATTTTGGGATCTCAGAGCATATCAAAGACGAGATTCCCCCATCTTAACAACTCTCCAAAATCAACTTGCACACAGAATATAGAATCTTCCAATTTTCCAAAAGAAAATAAAAACCCTGCAATTTTCCCATCTTAACGGCTCTTCGTTTTGCTCTCACTTACAAACAAGAGCAACTGAGAGCATACACAAGCTGAAAAATGAAAAAGAAAACCCTTTCCCTAAATTTTCTGAGCAGCCAAATAGAAATGAAAACACCAAAATCGTCCAAACACAATCAAGACACAGAAAACCCAGAAAGTGAAACCCTAGACTAAGAACCCTAAGTGATTTCCATGAAAAAATCTGAAAAATCTGAAAGCATACGACATTAATGTAGAAATTTGCAGAGAGTTAATCATGTTTAGCAACACTAATTAACCGATCAAATCGAAGAACTCAGAGTGCCAATAGAGAGGAGAAGAGTGATCGTACCTATCGGAGTCGTCAAGTCGATTGGGACGAAGATTCTGAAGAAACTGGTGCCTTGGTTTTGGATTTTGCTTGGGGTTTTGGGCCCCTCTTTTTCTACTGTGTGAGAAAGTAGTGGTAGAGTTCGTATTCAAAGGTCTATGATTGTGACACTTGTCTCAATCTCAGGAATTTAGGTAGCTAAAGTAATAGCTTTGTAACTGTCTGTATAAGACAGATTGTTGTATTGCTTACAAGCAAAGAAATCAATATATTTAGAAATCAGTTTCCTTCTCTCTACTCTCTCTCTCTCTCTCTCTCTCTCGTTTTTGCTTTCAATACAAAGATTACAAAATATATGTTCTTCGATTCATGAATATTAACATGGTATCACTCGCTTTACTCTTTGATGAACAACAATTTTCATATGTAGACTTATTGACACAATCCACCATTGCTAACCCACTTCAGCAGTTCCCAATATATTTTATCTTCCTATTTCTGTGGTCAATACAAATAACGTCATTGTGTCACCATCACCCATTCCTACTACTACATCATTACCTGTATCTACTCCAACTCCATCTCATACACCAGTTATTCATCCAGAACCAACATATTTACCTATTAGTTCTTAGTCCATTACTAGTGCAAATGAATCTTCACCTCAACTCCCTGTGGCACCTGATCCAAGTACTGCACTATATTATGAGAACAATGAGTTTCATCCTGATACTCTTCAAGTAGTGCTGTCAATTCCTCCTATCAATTTGCATCCAATGCAAACCAGAAGAAAAAATGGAATTATTAAGAAGAAGGCTTTGCTAGCATCTATTCAAGATTTGCGCCCGCGCGGGGGGGGGGGGGGGGGTGGTGGGGGTTGATTTGTCAACAATTGAACCAAATACATATAACAGCTCTCAAGAATCCTATATGGTTAAAAGCAATGCAAGAAGAACCGGATGCTCTCAGTCTCAGGGTACTTGGAGTTTGGTCTCTTTGCCATCCACTAAGAACCTTGTTGGTTGCAAGTGGATTTTCAAAATCAAAAGACACTCTGATGGTTCCATTGCAAGACACAAAGCTCAATTGGTAGCTAAATGATTTAGTCAAGAACCTGGTTTAGACTATGGTGAGACATTTAGCCCTGTGGTTAAACCTACTACTGTGAGGTTAGTACTTGCTCTTGCTGCTAATTTTGGTTGGGATCTTAGGCAATTGGATGTAAAAAATGTCTTCTTGCATAGTATTTTGGAAGAAGAAGTATGCATGGCTCAACCACTTGGGTTTCAAGATTTTATTCATCCCAATCTAGTGTGCAAGCTTCATAAATCACTCTATAGCTTGAAGCAAGCTCCTAGAGCCTGGAATGATAGATTTACTAAGTTTTTGCCTGAGCTGTGATTTGTCAATACATATTCAGATTCCTCTTTGTTTGTCAAATATGTTGATAATGAGATTGTGATTCTTCTACTATATGTGGATGATATAATCATCACTAGGAATGCTACAAGTTTCATTCAACATGTTATCAATGCTTTTACTTCAATTTGATATCAAAGATTTGGGTCCACTACATTTTTTATTGGGAATTCAGATTACCAAGACTGCAAGTGGCTTATTTATGTCTTAGACTAAGTATATTCAGGATTTATTAGTGAAAACTGAAATGCTTGAAGCAAAAACATGTGATACACCCTACCTTCCCTATAATAGACTTCTTAAAGATGATGAAGATCCTTATGCAAATCCTGGTACATCTTGAAGTATTGTAGGAGCCTTATAGTACCTCACTTTTGCTAGGCCTGACATTGCGTTTTCAATGCATCAGGCATGCTAATTTATGAAGAATCCTATGGTGGCTCATTATACTGCTGTAAAATGGATTCTTAGGTACTTAAAATGAACTTTAAATGTTGGTGTCACCTATACTAGAGGAGATTTACAACTCAAGGCCTTTAGTGATGTTGATTGGGTAGGGGATCCCAATGACAGAATGTCCACTACTAGGTTAGTTGTGTTTTTAGGTAACAATCTGATCTCCTGGTCATTAAAGAAACAACAAGCTGTGTCTAGGTCATCTATTGAAGCTGAATATAGAGCTCTATCTACAACTTCTGCTGAATTAGATTAGATTAAGCAACTTATTGCATTTCTGCACATTCCCTTGCTTACAACTCCTATTTTGTTCTGTGATAACTTGTCTGCCATTGCACTATCTTTCAATCCATTACAACATCAGAAGACTAAGCATATTGAGATAGATGTGCATTTTGTCCGAGAAAGGGTAGCCAAAAAAAAGTTGTCAATGCAATTTGTCTCCTCAAAAGAACAGTTTGCTGATATATTGACCAAAGGTTTAAGTGGTCCTTTATTTCGAACACATTGTATCAACCTCATGCTTGGTTGCTCAAATCATGAGCTTGAGGGGAGTGTTATAGTATGTGTTCAATGGTCTATGACTGTGACACTTGTCACAATCTTAGGTATTTAGGTAGTTAGATTAATAGCTTTGTAACTGTTTATATTAGATATATTGTTGTATTACTTACAAGCTAAGAAATCAATATATTCAGAAATCCTTTAACCCATCTTTCTTATCTCTACTTTCTCTCTCTAGTTCTTGCTTTCAATACAGAGATTACAGAGTATATGCTCTTCGATTCATGAAGATTAACAAGTAGGACTCTAGGTTGACTACAATGTCAAGTCAATTGCGGTTGTTTGGTTCGGAATATAACAATATTTCTATTCCGGCTAGGATTAGTGAGGAAATGTGTGAAGGTTTAGGGAGGATGAGACATAGAAGAAGATAATAAGAGATATTGTTCTTCTTTCTCATATTCTCCTACACTTGAGAAGAACTCGATCTCGAGATTTGTATTATCTAAGACGCTTTCACTTTGGTCTTTTGAGGTTCATTTTCTTTTTGAATCCTATTTGTGAAACTTGTGGAATTTCTTCTTTGAGAATGTCGTTTTCAACTATGAAAGGATTTTCAGTAGGATTAACAACTTCTTTTTCTTCAATTGGCCCAACTATTGGCTTGTCAATTATTTTTGTAAGAGCCTTTGAAATTTTCTTAGATTGGTCTTTTTAATTTTCCCAATCTGATTGATGTGACAATCTTGAAGTAAAATCAAAAGCCAATTGATTACTTTTAATTGCACGATCATCAACATCACCAAACATAAAGCAATGTGAAGGAAAATACCGTTTGATGAAACACTTTTCATCTTTTGCCATGTTCTGATATTTAACTTGCCTTATTTTTCTCGAGTTTTCTGTAGATGATTTCACCGCGAAGACGCACTTCTTGATAGTCTAGATGAAATCATCTTTACTATTTCTTTCTTGAAATTTTCATGATCTCAAAGTAACGCTAGATATCATCTATCAGTCACAAAATTCTTCCATATACAAACTTCCCCCAAAAAATATCTTCAATATCTTGAAATTCATATTCATGACATTGGATACGGGCGAATCTCATAGCATGCTCCCTTTCAATATTTAGTACTCCCTTATGAACATCGCCTAGAGTTTTGCTCCCTTAGAATCAATTACCATCGAGCAAGGATTTGCCTTGCTCGATACCAACTGACGAGGTGAGAAACGTGATAGGTAGGATCGACCATCATCAAATCCTAGAACATAAGCTAAAGCCCATCAACAATTCGAAATCCACCAAAAAATAGAGAAAACTAAGTTTAATTGATAATAATATAAATGAATTGTTGCAATACAACCCTAAAAATTGTTTATATAATCTTAGCAAACCCTAGCACCCAAAGAAAAATAAAATAAGAAACAATAAAATCCCAAAGGTTTCCTAAAACATGGAAAACACGTAATAAAGATTTATGTCATAAAGGTCTAAAGTTTTTAAAATACCGACAATAGACCCCTAATTTTTGGAAAACAAGTCTCGAGACTAAAAATTCAAAGATTTTCAAAATTGACTCATCTTTGTTTTTTGCTTGTCGAGCTACTCGAAAAGTCCAAAACATCAACTCTCGAGATATATATGGCAGCGGCAAATAATCTTCTAACCTTGGAATTTTCAATTCTCCAATCACTGTTCTTCATCGAACATCACTTCCTTCTTTTAATTTTATTACATCTCAAATAACTCAATCTTTTAACTACATCAAATAAGACTACTCTTGACAACATGAATTAAAAACCTTTAAAAGATAAGTAATTAAGTAATAGCATTTATTTGATAAACCAAATTACATATAAGTTTCTACCATCTTGTCACATCCATCTTCACTCTAGAATTCGTCTTGGGCACACCTGATTATTACAATAAGCAGCAAGCTGATTAGATAGTGCAAATCCAAAAAAATAACACTAGTTGAAATAAACCAAGAAAAGGTTAACTGTTTAAGTTGAGGATATTACAATATGTTTAGTGATTTTCTTCTTAATCTATAAATAATAGGTCTTAAATTAAAGGAATTGTTATTAGCAATCAAAAAATCTCATTTGACATTCCAAACTTTCTATAATTAGAAAGAAAAATACACTGTGAGAGTATAGAATGAGATTTTTAGAGTGCTAATAATAATTCCCTAAATTAAACTTATACGATGTACAACATTGTTGTTGAATTCTATATCTAATTATAAATTATAATCGCTCATTGTTTGGCTAAATGCAATTTTCCTCACTAGAAGTAGAATATCGTTGTGAGTTAGGAGAGATTTTTTTTTTGTGTGCCCGGCACACAGGACTGTGCATTACATATTATTATACAATTTGAGGGACACTTAAAAAAAAAAAACAAAAAATCATCCCTCTAATTGTATAATGACTTGTGGTTTATTGTCCCGTATTCCGAGCATTTCTCGTCAGTTAGGGACATTGTAATGGCTATAAAAGATGGAGGTGGATTGTCTGCCCTCCCATTTCTATACTCTTCTCATCCCCTCCTGTTTTGTGTGGTCACGGTTAAGCCACGTCAAAATTTTATATTCCTATTACTTTTTGTTTTATTATTTTTATAAAAAAATCAATATAAAATGATGACGTGGCTTAACCGTGACTATACAAACAAGAGGGGATGTGAAGAGTATGGAAATGGGAGGGCAGACAATCCACCTCCATAAAAGATATCAAAGAACAATGAAAAGTCGTAAAAAAAAAAAAAACATTGTAATGGCATTTCTTTAGACAGATAACCTATACATTACCCTAGTAATGGAAAAGCATGACAAATTGGAGGACCAACCATGTCCACAAACACGAGATAGGATTGTAGTGGCCAATAATCCCACATTATCCAAAGCACTGATCACTTGGAAGAGGACCAGGAATGGAGCCATTCTGAAAAAACTGCAACCCAAACACCACCAGAATGGAGAGCAATGACAAGTAAGACAGACCTTCAACAGCACCCAGCAGTCCAAACGGTCCGTTGGGCAGACCGGACCCGGTTTTGGTTTTGGTGTACAAGGACCAACCCACAATTCCCAGGACGGCCAAGTAGCTAACTCCTTCGAGTGCACCGATGGAACCACCCGGTCCGGGTGGCAGGCCGCACCCGGTTGTTTTGAGAGTGTAGAGGGACCAGCCAATCACTGGGGTGGAAACCAAGCCTCCAGCGAAGGCTGCTATCTCCGCAATGCTGGTGGTGCTGTCGTCGCTGGTTTGTTTTGCCTTGGCTGAGATTTTCAGTGGGGATTGGAATCTGGTTGTTTTGTGTTTGGCATTGAAATTGTGAAGTGGGTTTGGAAATAGAGAGGGGGATGCTGGACAAATTAGCAACATCCTTTGAGGTTTTGAGAGATGGTGTTTGGTGTATTTTAGAGAACTAATTTATGAAAAATGGGAGGGCGAAAGACGGTATCAAAATATTGCCTTATCCAACCCAGTGATACTCCAATACTTGCAATATAAATTAGACAAATATGGTACACCACATGTAATATAAATAACAACATAATTAATAAATCTCACTTTAACGTAATTATAAGATGTATATCATCTTGTTTATTTGATGTAGTTTCAGATGTATATCATCTAAGAAAAATAATTTTGACACGTCTTTTGATTTTCAATTCTGGCCCTTGATCCTAATTTAATTTGTTAAATTCATTAATTAAAGAAAGAGTGCAAAGTAAAAAACGAAAAATAATGTGCGGAAAAATAATTTTCCGTGATCTAATTGGCTTTCGACAGTATAGAGGAGCGGTTTGAATTGTTTAACGGTTAAAAATAAGTTTAGTAATGTGAAAATTACGTGGCCGTGTCCCTTTTTGAAAAAGACCACAAACTTTAGGGGTATGTTTCGTAATTATGCCTTTCTTCCTTCTCAAGGCTCGGCAAGCCGCTGTAAACTGGAAAGTAGGAGCAGATTATGAAATGCTTGGAGCTTTGCCGCGCAGCGAAGCTGCTTTTCTCAGCAGCTAGCTTTTGAGTAAAGCCGTCTACAAATTCAGCTCACCAGGACGGATCTTCTGGCCAACAAGCTTTTATCTTTATAAAATATGCTAATTTTAATAGATTTATACCCTCACTACCACCTGGGTGAAAAATACCCCATACAACCAAGTGCACCATATTTTGCTGCACTCTTGCACCAGATGTCGACACCTACAACACATTAGGTCTCAAATTCCCACCACACAAACATTGCCACCTGGGTAAATATTCACATAAATCATAATTCCACGTCACCTGCTACATAATATAAAGAAGATTAAATAAAAGGACTATCTACAAAGAGTGTTTACATTGCCCCCCCTTTTTGTCGGACAAACAAACACACATCCAAAAACCAACAGTTTTTCAAGTCTTTTTCTTTTCCCTCCAACAACTCCAATTGCTCTTTCCCTCCTTCCAACCCAAGCAAAAACCGCGCATAAACTGTCGTTTGAAAAACAACCAGCAACGGCTATGTGATTCACCAACGACTTTTTAAACATCCTTAACATTTTATGTGTGTTGTTTGTCCAACATCTCAGGAAAATCCATGTCTTCTACTACCAACCAACCAAATCTAAATCTAAGCTCTCTATGAGGTTTTCTCTGTTTTTCCAAACTAAGACAACAAAAGACCCATCAACAAAGGCATTAAATACCGTCACCAGATTGATTACCGACTCTCTGTCAACGATGCTTCTTCGAAGACTTGCTGTACTCAACCACATCGTCATCTTCCTCGTCGTCCTCTCCATTGTCATCTGAATCCGCATCTCCGCCTCTCTTGCGCTTAGGTTGTGATGATGAGGAGGGGGGTAGCACCTGAACTTTGTCATCTTCTTCATCTTCCACTTCTTCCTCTACACCATCTCCTTCATCGTTTCCAGGGTCCATGTCACTGCCGCCAGCATCTTCTTCCTCAGCTTGTGCTACTGGTTGAACCAAGTAACCCGCACCATAGTCCTCTTCCTGCGATCCAATCACATTTCTGTAAGTTGATGAATTAAGATGCAAAGCAAAAGACGGCCAAATACCCATGGATCTACAACATCAAACTTCTAACAGAATCAAATCTGAAACTAAATCAAATAACAGCACTAATCACAACTTTTCTTACAAATTCGCAGGCAGGACTGATAAGAACCACACACCAAATATTAGACTTATGACCGAAGGAGCAGAAACATAACTACTCTTATAAACAATACTTAAATTCATGTAACCTGACATAGGAGGAAAATTGACAGCCAAATCAACAGATATAGGTCTGGCACACCAGCAATAACAAAAGAATATTAGACCTTATTAATGACTTATTTGCCAACTTCAAAGCCATGATTGAAGTGCAGTCAATAAATAAACTTCACAAAAATTCAAATAAAACAACAGAAATAAACCTGAAAAAGGCCTTCAAAATTTAGTGTCCACAAGATATAAAATCATGAAATCAGTTGGAAAATTCAAAACAAAGAAATTACACATTAAAACACGCAGTCCATCAGTCCCGGCATAACACAACACATTCGAAAAGGTACAAAATAATGTTTTTATAACCAAAGAAATAAAATATTATAGCAATAACACAAAATAAAAGTGCGAGACTTAAAAGGCATATTCTACCATTTAATCCTCTAAGACACTTTAACAGATGTTTTCCAATTTTATTACTACACAAAAGTTGTCGTAACTCTGAAATAAATACAGTTACCTACGAGTAAGGCAAAACGGCCTAAAATATAGGTTTGAAACATTCCCAGCATGCTATGTACCACATGTCACCACACAAAAGCACACAATAACACAAACATTCTCTCATACAACTGGAGCAGACACTCAAAAAGAAGCATCTTCGTAAACCTACAAGAAAACTAGTTACGACAATACCAATCGAAAAACACACAGATGTATGCAGAAAATCAATTTCAACCCATATGCACAAGATGCTCATATCATAATTAGAACATCAGCCATTTTCCTCCTCTCCTGTGATCTAAAAGAACATCAGCCGTAAACGGTTAAACAATAAGCAAATAAAATTATAGCCAATTGTAAATATAAAAGCAGACCACCAAGATTTAGAATTTAACAATGTTATTTGAAGGGATTTCTCACCTCTTCATCACCATCCTCCTCCTCAAACTCTCCACCTTCCTCTACTAACTGCTCTTCCTCCCCGGTCTCTCCGTTATCATCTTCATCTGCATCATCATCCTCCCCTTGTTCATGCCCATCAATCTCTCCCTCCGTGCTCGTCAACCGCCCTGTACTCTCCGGCTCTGCCAAATCCCCTTCATCATTGTCCACCTCCTCTTCCTCGTCATCTTCATCATCGTCGTCATCGTCGTCATCCTCATCATACTCAACCCCATCTTCCTCATCATCACTATCCTCAATCTCATGAACTTCCACCACATCGTCATCCTCGCCATCCTCATCGATTTCCTCACCAGAATCATTCTCATCATCCTCATCGGGCTCCTCCTCATCCTCATCGCCATCTTCACCAGCCGCAGCAAGTCGAAACCCGTTCTGGGCCGGGTGATTTGTTCCGTTCACTCTGCCTGCAGTCACCGTCTCCTCCTCATCCGCATCACTCTCTTCATCCTCACCAACATCCACAACTCCCTCAACCGCCTCACTATGCCCATTGGTCATTTCAAACGGCCGCTCCTCACCGTCGATTTCACCACTCCCAGGATCATCCTCCTCGTCCTCTTCCTCCTCCTCCTCGTCGTCAGATTCCGGCCTCTCGTTCTCATCCGCGTCCATCTTATCCAAATACTTCAACGATTTTATCAATCCAAAAACCCTAGATCGATAATCCTTGACGTGCGTGACCGGACACTCATACAGATCAAGCGAGACAAGCCTCAGCTGAGCGAGCGGCGCAAGATCTTCAACCTGCTGAATCCGATTGTTCGAGAGGTCGAGGTCCCTCAGCGAGTCGAGTCCGGCTTCAACGAGGAATTCAAGGCCTCCGGCGATTCTGTTATCGGAGAGGATGAGCTTCTGGAGATTTTGAAGCCTCGGGAACTGCTCCAGGGATGAAACACCGACGTTTGCGATCGAGAGGTGCTGAAGGTTCTGGAACTTCTCTAGAAGGCTCGGAGGGGGCAGGCGACCCTGGACGCACTTAACGGCGCCGTCTAGGGTTAGGGCTCGAGCCGCGGCGTGGTCCGTCTGACCCTCTAACGCTGTCTCAACAGCTCGCTCCCAGATCTCGTCCATCAATTCGAAACCCTAATTTATCTCATACAAAGAACAAATACACGAATTTTACCCCTAACTTTTCTTTTCTTATATATATATTTTGTGCAAAATCAACGGAGGTACGATTTTTCAATCCCCAGGAAGAACAAAACAGTAACCCTAGATTTATCCCCAAATCATAGATTCGAAGATCAAAACGACACGAATTCTAATCGTTTTCTCCCTCTCTGAACCGCCTTAAAACCCTAATTTATGTACGGACTCTTCTTCTGCAAGTAGGAGATGCTTCAGGAACAAAAACAACAGGAAAAAGGCCCAAAAATGAAATTCCACTCTCTACCTCTCTCTCTCTCTCTCTACTTTCTCTCTCCTATTCGGATTGGGCGGTGGGTGACTCGGGATAAACCTCTAGATTGGGCTCGTTAGTATTCGGTCTCCGTGGCTAGGGTTCGTGGGGCTGAACCTACCAGTATCGAAAAATAAGTGGGCCGTTCGATCACGAAGACGCGGATCGGTGACGTGTACAAATGGAAGGTGGAGATTGTAGTTTGTTGTGTTTGTTTGTATGGGGGAGACAGAGGGGAGAGAGATTGAGAGAGAGAAGATTTCGGCTCCGCATGAAACACACGTCACTGCTGAGGGAAATATCGTGGAGGTTACAGAAATTGCCCATGTGATCTGACCAAATTACGGGATTGCCACAATGCTTCGTGACGAACGATTTTCGTTTCGTGTCGTAATTTCCACGCTGCTTTTGTTTGTTTTGTTTCTATCTATTTATCTACGATTTGCGTTTTGTGGTAAAAAGGTGACATAATCTTTGAGTTTGAGCTTTTTAAATTAGAGGCAGATTGTCTGCTTATCGTGTCCTTTTAATTTCTTTCTATTTTTCAATCACGGTTAAATCACGTTAATAGTTTATATTTATATTATTTTTTATCTTATTATTTTTATTAAAAATTTAATATAAAATATTGATATCGTTTAATCGTGATCATATAAATAAAATGGGATATAAAGGGCAGGGTAACAGGACGGCAGACAATCTCCCTCCTTTTAAATTTAACGTTGTGTAATATGATTTGTATTTTCAGTTGATAAAAGTGTGACATGAGTCGGAGTAATATGAGCAAAATATGAATCATATCACACAATTGATATGGATATGACATGAATATGATGAGGACAGAAGTTGAAATTTTGATACTAGTTTTTGTCTATTATGTATTATTATTTTTGGACAACCGTAATAGGAATATCTAATGCTTAGCCCCGAGTTAGAGACTCATTTTTTGTAACTTAGATAGATTTAAGGTACATTATCTTATTGTCTAAGAAAAATTATTTACTAGATGTGGATAATGGAAAATATGGTAATGGCAGAAAATCTGTTTTATGATCGGTTTCCATTTTACTTTCAATTTTCATGTTCAACCAATCTACTCATACGGAAGAAAATATTTCAAATGAGGCTTTACTCTCAATAATAGCTCATAGATATCATAGAATTCTGATTATTGCATAAGATCTGAGGGTTTGTATGGATGTATTTTAAGAATGGTTGAAAGCGTTTTTGGTTAAAATATTGTTAGAACTAACTCTTAGTTAAAATGACAGTGAATCCTAAAAAAGTACTTAAATTACTTTTTGGAAAAAACACATAATTGATGCTTCTTGTAAGAAGCACTTCAAGTGCTTTTGAAAACCATAAACATTTTCCTCTAAAAGTGTTGTCAATCATTTCAAAAGCACTTCTAAACGAGCTCTTACTTTTTGATTCGTTTCTACTATTACCCTCAATTTTCATTTTCGACCAATTCACTCATTCTCCATGTCTTACCTTTTACTGCATTTTAACTTCCAACACGTGCATAACATGTGACCTTCCAGGGTTGTATTATGCAAATTTATCCTGAGCAACTCAAGCGAGTCTACACAATTCAAGTTTCTAATTGCTCATTGGTTGAATCAGAATTATGGTTGGCAATGCCAATTCCAACCCCCATATAGAAGCTTCAATTTTGCAAGTAAAGGATACAAGGCTGTTAAGGAAAGCTGTGAATTTTTTGGGACTGAAATCCAACACAAAAATCATGTTACAAAGCGGATGCAGATCATAAAACTTTGCATATCGATATCGATATCTCTGTCAAATATTTCCAAGTGATTCAAATAATATCGAAATAGTTAAAAATTTGAATAAGGTTTGTTGATGCACAAAACCGGAGGTCTTGGAACAACGTAAATCCGACCGTAAATCTGCAAGTAAAGTAAATAACACAAGATGTATCGTGGTTCACCCCAAGGTTTGGGCTACGTCCACACTGATTGTATTTCTCTGAGAGTATTTGTGAGGGAGAGAGTGTGAGAGCTTTGCTCTAACTAGGAGTGACTTAAGGTTTGTGAGGATGAGGAGGCCATTTTATAGAATAAGGGCTCCTCACTTATTACATATTTGCCCATTCCTTTATCACATAATTACATTTAAGTCCCCTGAGTATTTGTACGAGATCTAAATATGGAGGCCCTAAATATCGTATAAACAGTAGTCCCCCAAGTCTTCAGTCAAGAGAGTTTTTTGGCTGGAGACTTGAAATTCAGTCCATGTGTAGGTCGAAGTAACTAGATGTTGTCTTGAACTGATGCTCGATATGAGGCGGTGCTCAATCTGAAATGATGCTCAACTAGAAGTAGTACATGCTGCGAGGCTGCTCGGCTTGTGGCTTATATTGCCTTGGTTGGCTCGGCTTGTGGCGTTGAAGGTGAGGGAGTCCATTTTATAGAATAAGGGCTCACTCCTCAATACATAAGTGATGGGCTAGAGTTGATGCTCGCGGTGAGGCGGTTGCTCAGTAGGCGGCGATGCTCTCTAATGATGGTGAGGGAGTCCCTTTTGTAGAATAAGGGTTTGCTCCTCAATACATGACTGATGTGCTAGAGTTGATGCTCTCTAATGATGGTGAGGGAGTCTCTTTTATAGAATAAGGGATCGTTCCTCAATACATGAATGATTGGTTAGAGTCCCCCAAGTATTTTTCATAAGGCCCAGTTGAGGCCCAATATATGGTACATAATGTAGTCCCCCAAGTCTTCGGTCAATAGAGTATGTTGGCTGGATACTTCAAATTGAATCCATGTATGGGCCGAAGTGGCGGTTGTTCGGATGCGGTATTTGTATACCCTGCATTGAAGTTTTGTAGGTAAAGCTTTGCAAGTGAAGCTTTGAAGCTGGAACTCTGTAAATGAAGCTTTTAAAGCTAGAGCTCTGTAAATGAAGCTTTCGAAGCTGGAGCTTTTGTAAATAAAGCTTTTGAAGCTGATTGACATGAGTGATGCTGATGAATGTTTATGTTGATTGACATGAGTGATGCTCATGGATGTTGTCATGAGTGATGCTCATGAATGTTAACATGAGTGATGGTCATGAATGTTGACATGAATGATGGTCATGAATGTTTATGTATGATTGTCATGAGTGATGCTCATGAATGTTTATGTATGAATGACATGAGTAGTGCTCATGTATAATTTGGAGTACTAGGCATACTTTTGATCACCTGGTTGGTGGCATGAAGGAGAGTACGGGTTGTACATTTCATCACCTGGTTGATGGCATGAATGGCTAGTTGCCAAATTAGAGTACGAGTTGTACATCTCATCACCTGGTTGGTGGCATGAATGGCTAGTTGCCAAATGATATTAGAGTACGAGTTGTACATTTCATCACCTGGTTGGTGGTAATAGGGGCGGGTTGCCGAATAATTATGGAGTACTGGGCGTACTTTTGGTCACCTGGTTGGTGATAATAGTGGCATGTTGTTGAATAATTGTTGACTACTGGGCGTACTTTTGATCGCCCGGTTAGAGCTGTTTTGGGCTTTATGGGCCTTCGCCCTCTACACAACATTCCAGCCCATTTATTTTGGGCTTTGCTGGTTTTTTTTTTTTTTTTTTTTTTTACTATTACCCTCTGATGGGGTTTATACAGATGTTTCCGAAAGATAAGGAAAATAAATTACATCATTCTGGTGGGGTATTTATTCCTTGTTTTTTCAGTGTCCCCATGTGCATCCTTTTTGCTTTCCTCTTTTCTGCTTTCTGAAATATTCTCCCAACAACATGATCTTTTTTCTTTTCTGTTCCCTCTTTGATCTTTCCACTTCCAGACGCACTCACTTGCTTTTGCTTTTACTTTCCCTTTTCTTTCTCTTTTCCTTTTGCTTTGTCCGCCACTGCCTTTCTCTTTCGGCCTGGTTTGTACTGTTTGAACACAAGCTGGTGTACTCCAGCTGTAAAAAATGTAAATAACGTAAAGAACGTGGCCTCCCACTCCATTTCTTTGTCCTCAGAACCCCACCTCAATGACCATTTGCTATCGTGGTCAAAACATGTTCAGATTCACGTGTTCTGTTACTGGGCACTTCAGGTTTAAACTCCACGGGCAAACTCAAGTACTGGGCAAATTTCAGGTTCCCATTGATAATGATTTCTTATCTGAACAAGATCCATTGCAGCTAAAACCCGAAAAGATATTGATCTTTCCATTTTTCTTTTTCTTTTTGCTTTGAGACGGGGTTCTCAGCGAAATACTCGAAGTTCCTGCCTGCTCTTTGGTTGCTTGTGCTTCTGACCACCTCTATTTTCTTCCTTTACGCCATCAACCAAATCAGTAGAAGGCCTATCCTCCACGATGGACCCAACCCCAAACCCAGGCTCAGCGCTAGACTCCTGCTGCTTCTCAAATCGTCATTAACAGCAGACCATTGACCTCCGCAAACCACTGACCTCCGGTCCCGACCACCTGGCACTTGCGCTGGAGCCTCCTGGCGACGACGTCAGCGACGTCTTACACGCTGGAGCCTCATGGCAACGTCTTACATGCTCGCGCTGGAAAGTTTGACAGGGCTCGCGATAGATCTGAGGTCATCGCGGGGTGGGAATCAATCCAGTTTGTCGGAAGGAGAGAGATCAGGGAGATCTTTATGCCTGCTCTCAGCTCTACTGTGACCGAGGGAAAGATCGTCTCCTGGGTCAAATCTGAGGGCGACGTCCTCTCCAAAGGCAAGAGCATCATTGTCTTCGAGTCTGACAAAGCCGACATGGACGTAGAGACATTCTACGACGGGATTCTCACCGCAATCGTCGTCGGGGAAGCGAGACCGCCCAGAGTTGGTTGGAGGCTTTTAGGTTTTGTAGATGTGTCGCGATGACCACGATGCTTATTGGAGCAATTGGGTATGGCGGTTTTAGCATCGAAACCCTTTGGAAATTGGTTGATGTTTCGCAATGGGTTTCCGGGTTCGGTTAAGGGATTGGATCAGCTGAGAAAGCTCAGGTCTTTGAGCTTTGCTTTTGGATTCAGGGAAGATATTTTGGCGATGGAGATTTGGTAGGACTGTTGGAACTTGGAACTGTGTAATTAGAGAGAGATAGAGAAATGGGACTGGGCTTTTGGTTTGGTGTTTCTTTTTTGTTTTGGTTCCTAGGTTTTGCAAATCCACAGTGGAGATGAAAAATTGAGAGAGAACCGACATAGCTTTTCGTATCGATTCCCACAGACGGCGCCAAATGTTGATGCATAAAACCGGATGTCTTGGAACAACGTAAATCCGACCGTGAATCTGCAAGTAAAGTAAATAACACAAGATGTATCGTGGTTCACCCCAAAGTTTGGGCTACGTCCACACTGATTGTATTTCTCTGAGAGTATTTGTGAATGAGAGAGTGTGAGAGCTTTGCTCTAACTAGGAGTGACTTAAGGTTTGTGAGGATGAGGAGACCATTTTATAGAATAAGGGATCCTCACTTATTACATATTTGCCCCTTCCTTTATCACATAATTACATTTAAGTCCCCTGAGTATTTGTACGAGATCTAAATACGAAGGCCCTAAATATGGTATAAACAAGGTTCAAATAATATCGACAGATATATCGAATATCGATATCGGTTGCTTTCAATAGAAATTATGAACATTTAAAATAAAACTTAAGGGACTGTCAAATATTCGTTTGATGAAATATAAAAGTTTCTCCGATATTTAACAGATGTCTTGGAAATATGGACGATATATATCGATTTTAACCTAAACTTAAGAGTTTCTCCTATATGAGGTGACTTCACCCCCATTTCCATATCTTTCTCTGATTTTTTGGATATTTCCATGGAAATATCGACCGTATCAAAAAAATTTAAACATTAGGTATAACCAGGTGCCAACTTCGACGACACCATATGCATAACATGGAGAAGAGACTGATGAAGATGGGCACCGAAACTGCCTGGTAACTGAATATGCACCTAAAGTTGGGAGGTGGTGGTTTAAAATGTGAGGTGGAGTTTGAGTACTAGTAAGACCCTTTAAGTCTTTATCCATCTTCAGTTCCAACTGTTGCTTAGGCTGCTGGTTAGGTTGTGGCTCACCGATGTCCATTCCTTCCATTCCATTTTGATACTCATTTCTTGCTGCCTTCAGACCAAAAATCCCGTAAGGAACCTGGGGTTGCCAGAAAGTAGTTGAATGATTCAGCGCACCTTGAGAATTACCTTTAACACTCATACTCATCTTTAGGCATGGGTGGTGTATTCAGTTGGCCTTTTAGAGATCAATACCATCAAACCCTTGCATATTAATACTCAGTAATTCTACGTTGTGCATGGACATTAAATGAACATGCATTAACCCTAATCTCTTGTATACAAGGTTGACAAACCTGACCTGAATTCGCAGCCACCTTTAGCACTAGAAGAGTTAACAACACCGCTCCCACCTTCCGATCGATCGATCGTTGCTTAATTGATTCTTGCTTTCTTCACTTTGATTCTTCAATTCTTCTTCTCCGATCTCTCTTAATTGTTTCAATTCTTCGATTCTGTTTCTTGATTGCGTCATGGCTCCTCAATTTGAATCACCACCGACTAGATCGTCTTCTCCAATTCTTTATTTTTCGATCCAAAACCCTAATTCTTCTTTTAATTCCACTCATTTGAATTCGTATACTTCTCTTACGATTCACAACATTGGCAGTATGGTGCCAATTAAACTGAAAAACTTCAACTATCTCTCATGGCTTGCGATGTTTGCTCCCATTTTCAGGCGCAATAAGTGATAGGAGCATATTTATGCGACTTAGTTGGCTTGTTCTTGTGCATTTATGTCGTGTTTCCTTAGTTATTTTAATGTTTAAAGTCATTTTCGTGTGTTTTCAGATTTTATGGATAAAGTAGGCAAGAAGATGCATTTTGGAGCATTTTGGAGCAAAATGGGGCTTGGAATGGATAGCAAATGCATGGGCCAAAGTGGATGGACGAATTTGAGAACTAAAGAGGCCAAGAATATGAAGAATTATGGTCCAAAAGATGAAGAAAACAGCCCAAAAATCTGTCACCCCAACTTGCATTCCTTGCCATGCAAACCACATAGAATTCCCTTTGGATTCCCATGCCATGCTTGATCACTCTTGTCCCCTACATAATTTCTGATTTCATGCTTCAATTCATTTAATTATTACACTCAATTGCTTGATACCTCTTGTTCCCTTCACTCATTAGATTTTAGACAACATTTACATCCATTACATGCACCAATTGATGCTCCATCATTCACATTTGGAATCCAATGCCATGTGCAACACATGTTGTTGCACCTTTGACCCATTTGTTGACACATTTCACCTCCCTTTCCATCTCTATGCAATGTACACAATCATTCATGCTCCCTAGCTACAACACCACTCCATTTTACCCTTCACACTTTGCATCATTACTTCATTTTCACCCTTGGACCATTGCACACCACACACACAAATTGCCATGCATTTCATCCTTAACCTAACCTGATTTTCTAAGGTTTTTGGGGCCTATAAATACATGTTTACACCCCTTGGCCAAAGGACAATCCCCTATATTCATCATTTTATCACAAAAATTCGTCCATACACACCCTAGGAAGCAAAACACCCCAAAAACACCATTCTAGTGCCTAGAAAACATAACAGCCACTCCACCTTCTTCCACCCTCTTTGCCTAGTTCTCCACCACCCTCCAACCATCAAACACTCCTCCACACTCACCCTAAACCCTTCCATACCATTCCCCATCCATTCTACATCATAAAACTACCCAAAATCTGTCCATAACCCAATCTGCCGCAAGCATAGGGAAATGAGGAATCTTGGATGCACTTGCTACCAAGTTGGAGCATTTTAGGTGTTTTCTTTCCTTTGATTTTAATGTCTAATTTTATGTATCTTTGCTTTGTGAGTATGAGGAACTAAACCCCTCTTAGTTAGGGGGTGATTCGAAACTATGTTCATACTTGCAATATGATTTGATTACATCCAGTTGTGATTCATAAGTTGTGAATTCAATTTACTTATCCGTTCATATAAAAACTAATTTGTGTATGTTGGTTAAGAGTGCACGCTTAATTTTCATGCATGAATTTGACGCTAGAATATAAGGGAGTTTCACCTAATCGTTATAAACTTATATTCACAAGTAGTGAATGTTGCTAGTCACAATCACGTTAAGTAAACTCTTGGCATAAGTTTCATGCAAATCATAGTAACGAGTGCCTCGTCAATGCTTATGTTTTTCATAGAACTTAATGATTCTTGCTTGTATCTCTATTATGCAATTCATGTAGGGAACTTGTAGGGAATGTTTTGGGTTGTCGTATGCAATCATCCAACCTAATAACTTGTGGAAAAAACTGAGGGTTAATTAGTGCAATTCACGGTTAATTTGGGGCGTTGAGTATTCATAGCTTATCGAAAAGCAACTGGAAATCGTTTTGTATGCAAGTGTGACATATGTGGAGAAGAACCTCCTAGCTAATCTTCCATCCATAAGTTTCATTCAAATTCACTTACAATCTGTTTTGTTTTACAAAGTTGTTTTGTTTTCAAATTCATTAAAATTAAACCCTCTTTTACTTTATTGTTTCAAAGTGTTTAATTTCTGTTTTGGTTGTGTGTTAAAGTGTTTTGATTCACCCAAATTTGTCTAAGAATTTGTTTACTTTGTTCTTGTCTTAATTTAATTATTTTCGTCGAAAATCAACCCCATCTTATTTCTTTGAGTCATATTAATTAGAACTTGTCTTAGATTATGTTTTTAAGTGTTTTAGTTCATTAGAAAACCAAAATTTGTCCAAGTTTGTGTGAGAGTCCCAAAATTGCCCATATTGTGTTTTTAAGGTAGTTTTGAGTGTTTAGGGGCTGTTTTGAGTCTTTTGGTTTGTTTTAGTGTTTTAAAGTATAGTTTTGCATTCTTTGAGTCTAGTTAGTGTTTTAAACTTTGTTTTTACGTTTTCAAGTCAGTTTCCAAGTGATTTAGCAATCCCTCCTAATCCCCGGCCTAGAACGATCCCTACTTACATACTTTACTACAATTGATAAAAAGAGGGTTTAATTTTGTGTGTTAACTTATTTTTCACATCAATAAGCTTCTTGGCGTCATTGATAGAACTGAAATTTGTCCACCGCCTTTCTTGCCTGATCGTTTGATGAATCCTGCTTTTAAGGAATGGTATGAAAAAGATCAAAATCTTTTGATCTAGTTAAATTCCATATTTTCTGAAGAAATCATCTCATTCATAGTTGGGGTTTCATCATCTCGAGAGCTTTGGGTGAAGCTTGAACAGCGTTTTGGTGGTGTTTCAGAGGCTAACATTCATCAATTGCGATCGCGACTTCAATCGATTCAGAAATGATCAAATTCCATCTCTGTCTATCTTCAACAAATCAAAGAAATTGCAAATTCCTTACACGCCATTAGCGTTTCAGTATCCGATCGTGATCTCATTGCTCCACCCTACATGGTTTGCCTGATGAATTTGAGTCATTCATTGATTCCATCATGCTTCGCATGTCCTCTACGTCTCTTAATGAACTCCACGGCCTCTTACTCACTAAGGAACTTTCTATGGCTCGCTGGAAGAATGTCACCTCAGCCTCTGCCACTGAACCATTTCAGGCTTTCTCGGTGCATTCTCAGCCTCATCTACTTCCTACTTCATCTGCCTTTGCTGCGCAGTCTCAACCACTTCACTTTGCATCTCGATACAACTCAAATCGTGGTAAACTTCATCGGGGTAACTTCTTATCTAATCGGGGCAATCGTAATTTTCAAAATCATCGTGGCAGCTTCACCAACAATCGTGGCAATCAGAACTATTAAGGCTCTCGTAATAATCCAGGTTCTTCCACCTTCAAAGCACCATGTCAAATCTGTGGTTTTACCAGTTATGAGGCGATTGCCTGTTTCGATCGTATGAATCTGGACATCTGTGGTCGCATTCTTCCGGCCAAACTTGCTGCAATGTGTGTGCATCACTCTGCCAAACCATCTCAGTCTTGGTTAATTGATTATGGCATCACCGCCCACATCACCAATGATGTTGCTAATATCTCTTCTCCTACTCTTTACACTGGAAAGGACAAAGTGTATATTGGAGATGGTAAAGGTTTGTCCATTCATAATGTTGGTTTATCATCTCTGCACACTCCTCATACTTCCTTTAAGCTGCGAAATGTTCTCCATGTTCCTCACATGAAACATAATCTCTTGTCTGCTTATCAATTTCTTAAGGATAATGATTGTTCATTGACACTTGACCCTTATGGATCCACTGTCAAGGATCGTATTTTGAGGATGATGCTTTTGCGGGGACCAGTTAAAGATGGATTCTATCCACTTCGAAGTTCCAGCCCTTCTCCTACCACTTTACATTCTGCTTTTCTAATTCATCCATTTTTCGCAGGGCAATATCTACTAATAATCTTACAGTGCAAGGCAAGTCTACTGTTGAATTTTTCTGTTCAGATTGTGCATTAGCTAAGAACCACAAGCTTCCCTTTGGAATGGCTTATTCAACAACAACTCAAAATCTTCAACTTTTGCACTGTGATTTGTGGGGACCTACCTATGTTACATCTAGTAGTGGTTTTAAGTATTACTTACTACTTGTTGATGATTTTAGCAAATATAGTTGGTTCTTTCCCTTGAAGTCAAAATTTGATTTATTTTCTACATTTGTTGTCTTCAAAAGCTATGTAAAAAATTTACTTGGTAATAAATCAAAGTGTTGCGTTCAGATTCAGAGGGTGAGCTCACTGGTCATTCTTTTGCATCATTTCTCAATGTACATGGTATACTACATCAATTTAGCTGTCCACATACTCTTGAACAAAATGATTGTGCTGAGAGAAAGCACAGACATCTTGTTGAGACAGCTCAAACTTTGCTTGTTGTTTCTCATGTCCCTAATGTCTTTTGGGTTGAAGCCTTCTCCACTGCCATATATCTTATTAATCATATTCCAATCTTTGGCATTACCAAGTCAACTTGGGGAAATTCTTTTCAATTAGTATCCGAATTATTCCAAACTCAAAATATTTGGTTGCCAATGCTTTCCATGGCTTAAACCTTATGTTCATAGCAAATTGGATGCTAAAAACAAATGTTGTGTATTTTTGGGATATAGTCTCCAACATAAAGGATATAGGTGTTTTGACCCTATTGCCAATCGAGTCTATATATCACGACATGTGGTTTTTTATGAAGGCACTTACCCTTTTTTAGTCACTGCAGCTTCAACAATTTAGTTCAAAAAGTGTTTCTCCAGTATATTATCCTTTTCTGGATCTTTATTGACACGCCCCGACCCTGATAATCCCCGAATACCAGGGTAGACACGTGCTGCCCGACACCCAATGCCTGCTCCGTGGTCTCTGCGCCCGTAGCCAGAGATTACCAACTCCCAGCCCAATACTTGCTCCGTGGTCTCTGCGCCCGTAGCTAGGGATTATTTCTCCCGGCCTAAATGCCAACACCAGATCCTCGCTCCAGGCGGCATAGTGTCTACTAGGTACGCACAAATAGTTACGCCTCTCATAAATAACCACTTCATAGTATAAAGTCATCCATCGTCTATACTATAAAGAGGGGTTTCGAAAACATGTTCTAGCATCCTATTGTCATTCATCGGATAGTCTACCAGTTCATGGTTTTTATAGAAAATATGATATATTAAAATATAGCTCAAAATAGGCTAACAAATATTTCCTCACCAAAACACGAGACGAAATCAATAAATTCAGTAAACAGGCTTAACATCAATCGAATCATAAATTCGTAGGCATGCTAAACATTTATACAATTAAATTATAAAATCATGTAATTTTAGAAAGGGTCCACTCACAGTACTTAGCCGCCAAAAGCTGCGCCACTAGCGAAGACGGAAACGTCACAATAATTGTCCCTAAGTACAAAAATGTACAATTTATCAAACTACCCAACTATAGAATTTCAAGAATTGGAAATGGGTCTTGGGTTTGGATCCGGAATAGGGTTTAGGTTTAAATAGGATTATGATTTATTGGGTTTTGGGTTTAGGGTCCTAAGGTTAAAGGGTTTAGGTTATAAAGGGTTTTAGGGTGAAGAAAAGGGGTTTGGGCTTAAGCCCAAACACACACACACACACACACACACACACACACACACACACACACACACACACACTACAAACATACACACACATGCACGACATGCATATACACACGCACACATGCACTTAAACATACACACACACACACACCTAAACACACACACACACACACACACACACACACACACACACACACACACACACACACACACATACACGGGCTGCACAAGTAGGGCACAGCCCTCACAACACACACACACACATAAGGCCCTAAGGCCTCATTAAAGGACTAGGCTTAGAGCCCCTTTAAAGAAACCGGCCCAAGGCTCTTTTAAAAATAAGGCCCGAGGCCTTTGGGTTTTAAAAACAAATAACAAAATTTAAAAACCAAAAGGGCTGGGGTTTTGGGCTAAGGTGCAACGGGCTTAAGGCCCGTGCAAGAGGGAAGGCCGGATGGCCTGGTTGTCGAGAAAGAAGAAGGCCAAAGCTGCTACAGCTCCGGTCACCTGAAAACATGAGCTTTAAGCTACGATCTAAGTACGAACATGAAGAACAAGGTGAGGGGAAGAGATTGCTACCTTCCAATAACTATGACACGGTCGGAGGTGACCGGAAAAGCCCTCGAAATGCACGGGTTCGTCGAAAAATGGGTGTGCTTACCCAAATCGTTTCCAAGGCAAAACCTACGTAAAAAGGGAAGAACAAAACACAACCAAGCATCATGCTAGGAACGAGAATGAGGGATTCGAGACTTACCCCAACGGAAAAAGGAAAGAAAGTTCACCGGAGCTTTGCTCCGTGCCTCGAGTTCACAGAAACAAAGTCCTAGGCTTGTGGCAAGCCTCTCCTGATGGTGACACTGTCCTAGTGAGTCCAGGGGGAGAGAGAGATGCGAGAGGTTGAAGGAGAGAGATACACGGGAGAGCTGAGAGAGCTACGTTAGAGAGAGACGAAGAAGAATGAAGTTTCAGGGGTAGGGGATAGAGAGAGGGAAAAGTAAGAGGGTTAGATGACTGCCACGTGGCAATTGGGGGGTGGAAATAACAAATAATGTAATTATTTAGGGGTGGTTGTAACATTTATTTTAGCAAGTATACTCAACATTCTCCCACTGGTGATGCATCTCCAACTCCACAGTGCACTTCTCCACCTATCACTACTAGTAAGAGTTCATCCCTAACTCTAAGTACTTATAATCCTGTCTTTATTTAAGAACGTTCTGTTTTTCCAACAACTGAGACAAGTCATCTTCCCATTTTTGGAAATACGTATCCTATGATTACAAGATCTAAAGCAGGGATTTACAAGCCTAAGGCTTATGCAGCAACCAAGGATCCACTCCCAGTTGACCTTGAATTTGTTCCAAGCACCTATTTGCAGGCATCAAAGTATGCACACTGGAGAGCTGCCATGCAGGATTAATACAATGCATTATTGTCTACAAGAACTTGGTCTTTAGTTTCTTCCCATCTTTATCAAAATGTAGTAGGCTGCAAGTGGGTGTTTCGTATTAAGAAAAAGCCTGATGGCACTGTTGATCGGTACAAAGTTCGACTAGTGGCAAAGGGCTTCCATCAGTAAGAAGGAATTAATTTTCAAGAAACCTTCAGTCTAGCTGCTAAACCGGTTACAATTCGGATCCTTCTTACCCTTGTTGTTCAATACAATTGATTTTTAAACCAATTAGACATTAGCAATGCATTTATTCATGGTGATTTAAAGAATGATGCTTATATGCAACAACCCCCAGGTTTTGTTGATCCTCTCTATCCTAATCATGTGTTCAAGTTAAGAAAATCTTTGTATGGTCTCAAACAAGCTCCTCGAGCTTGGTTTGATAAATTGTTTCAAGCGTTGCATACACTTAGGTTCAAACAATCTTCATCTGATGCCTCTTTGTTTGTGCTTAATGGTCCTTAGTTGGTTATTGGTCTTGTTTATGTGGATGGCATTCTAGTCACTGAACCTAACTCACACCTTTGCCAACAGTTCATTCAACAGCTTAGTGATCGATTTCTAGTGAAGGATCTTGGTTCTTTACACCACTTCTTGGGACTGGAAGTACAAAGATCTACCAAAGGGATCTTTCTTCATCAGACAAAATACTTACTTGATCTTCTCAAGAAAACAAATATGGAGGGTGCAAAACCTTGCTGCATACCCCTTGGTTCCAAGAAAATGGATCACAGTGGGCCATTTCTATCCAATCCCACTGAATATCGATCTATTGTTAGAGGATTCCAATATCTCATTTGGACTTGACCGGTTCTTGCATTTGCTGTAAATAAGATATGTTAAGTTAGCATGCTCCGAGGGAACAACATCTTTAAGCAGCCAAAAGAGTTCTCTGATTCCTCAAAGGATCTGTTTCACATGGTCTATGTTTATAAAGGGCCCTATTGCTCTCTCAATATACTCAGATGCTGATTGGGCTGGCTGCACGTTTGATAGGTGATCAACTAGTGGCTATTATGTGTTTCTTGGTCCTAACCTCATCAGCTAGAGTGCTAAGAAACAAAGCACTGTTGCTCGTTCCTCTACAGAAGCTGAATATCGGTCTTTGGCCCACACGGCTGCAGAGCTCACTTAGGTTTGCAAAATTCTTTGTGATCTTCACTTCCCTCTTCCTAGACTGCCTACACTATGGTGTGATAACATCTGAGCAATCTCGTTAGCATCTAATCCTATTTTTCATGCTTGGACTAAGCATGTTGAGATTGACTACCACTACATTAGAGAATTGGTCATGGCCAATCTTATTAAAGTGCAATTTGTTTGCAGTGAAGACTAATTGGTTGATCTTCACACCAAGTCCTTGTCTAAAAACAGATTCAGCTATTTGTGTTCCAAGCTTCCAATTGGAATCAGCTCTGATTCCCCTTCTCGCTTGAGGGGGTGTATTAGGGAGGATGACAAGTCATCCATTTCTGTTACTGTAAAATAGTTTGGTAAAACTAAATGTGGTTAGTTTTGTTAATAGTTGTGATTAGTTAGAATGTTTAAAGGATTAGTTAAGGCAGTTAAGGGTACAAATGTAAAAAGCGAAAGACTATATATATTCACATATGTGTAATTGATTATTGTGCGAATGAAAATACAATCTTGCATAAGAAGTTTATTGTTTCTATATAGCCTTCTCTTCTCTTGTAATCATGTTAGAGTCATCTGGTTTTCAATGGGACAAACCGATCCATATGGAACAAGGACAAATCACCGAGAAGAGGGACCAAGCATATATATGTATCATCATTGCAACTGCTTCCTCCTATTAAGTGAGTAGTTGCAATCAGTTGTCAAAGAAACCATAACCGCATCATTCTAATTTCAAATTAGTTTCTTATATTTTTCCCTCCAAATGGTTGGTATCCGGTTACAACCCTACATCAAGTCTTAAAATATATAGCTCATATTACTTGTGTTACTGCATGACTTAGTGTTTGATCATGCTCACCAAAGAAAACCTTACACGTTCATGTCTAAGCCCACATTTGGTATATCAACAAAATCAACTTTAGAGGCCGAAGAACGAGCTGAAGCGACTACAGTGGTAGGGAATGCTCGGCAGGAGCGTAATTAGATGGGAGCAAGTCCTCCCAGTTCTCCAAGAGATGCTTGTGGACTTTTCGGAGAGGGACTCTAGCAAGACCAGTCACCTTACAAATCTCTGCCCGAGTTTTTCTCGTCTTCAAGCTGGCAGGCTAAATAAATTGCGGCTGCGGAGATGCTAATGTGGTTCCTACGCGTGCAGAAGCATTTGTTGATTGCCAGTTTCTACAAGAAAGCATGTGAATCATGGTCAGACTTGATAAGGAGAACAACTCAAGTTCGACACTATCAGCATATAGCACAACTTAAGTGATAAAATGTCAAGTTCAACTCCGCAGTCTTTCAACTCCGTGGTCTTTCAACTTGTCCATATCGGTCGGACCGATATGGAATTGCTGTTGATGGGCTGACTAAGCTGCAGTGCTTCTCCAAGTATCTTAATGTACTTACCAATGTCCTCCTGGGGCACAGTGGCTGCAATCGAGATTTCCTACAATACAAAAATCAAATTCCAAGTCACCACAAAACTCGAAAACCCATCATCAAAATCCAGACTTTTGATCAGAAATCAACTCCAAATGCATTCAATTACAGACCCAATTTGCTCTAATCAGTGTAATTACCTGGTGGGTTCTGGGCTTCTCGGATAGCCTGGACCAGAGCAACAGTGGCGAGAATTTCAACGCTGCGATTCCTTAAGTGGTGGAGCAGCAGTCCCTGAAACTGAAGAGCTTAATCGCGTGGTCCGATACGTATGCATAACCTTTTGTTTTGATGATTTGAATGACTTATGAAACACTAAAAACATATTCATTCATTCTCAAAGTGTTTATACTTGTTGTAAAAGTGACTGGAAGGTTGATCACTAATCCACTTGAATTTGTCTTTATTGGATGGAATGTTAGGTGACTCCACTAATATGTCTTTCACTATGTTGCTCGTGATTTGCTTCTATAAAAGTAAGTCTTATGGAACACAACATACCTAAGGATGAAAGTAAGAAGTTCACGGAAGAGGAAGAGAGAAAAGAGAGGAAGAGGAGATGAGATAATAGAAAGAGTTATTTTTGTATTTCTATTATTTTAAATTATAATAAAAGCATCACTGCTGTCCCGAGGACGTACTCCAGTCACATTGACTGTAGAAGAACCTCGTAAATTTTGTGTCTTGTTTTATTTATTTCACTGCACACACTGTCGATTTTACAACAATATTCAATTTAAGGAGAAATTTTTTGGTAACATAATTCAGTACACGAAGTATTATAATACAAATGGTTAAATTTTAATTTTAAACGTCCAACTACTTATATTATAATATTTGACCAACTACTTAAGTTATGATATTTAATATAGTGAAATTTGTTTCCGACACATTAAAAAAATCTCTCCATTTAAGGGTGACAGTTGTTTCGTGATTACCGACCAAATAATATTTTTGTTTTGGTGGATAGCGTAGTCTGCGTAGACACTTGATAAGATTTTGTCGATGGGTCCATATTTGATACCGGCAGGATTCACCTTCAAAGTATCAAACTTTGGGTCCCACTGTAATTCAATCAATTTTGTCAAAGCAACATCTTGTAGGAGTGCGAACATTTATCAGTTTACAAGAAAAATGTTTCCGAATTTCTTTCACTTGAATAATTGAATTTATAAAAAAAAAAAAACCAAAAAAAAAAAAAAAAATTCCTGCACTTTTGAATTCATCTACTCCAAAACTGGAACGTTTAAGAACCTAATCAACTACATAGTTTTGCCCTATGAAAAACATATCAAGAACCGAGTGTGACCGTGCGCATCACCACCGGTCACCAGACTCTGGGCAGCACACAGTTGCAATTGCAGGATAATGCAGACTTGAACAATGGTCCTCAACACATATCTAGACATCATCGACCACTGCCCGTAGAAGTCACCAGTTCTCTACCCTTCTCTGCTTGCTTCAAAGTCTTACTAAATTCTCGTGCGCTCTGATAGAGAAGGACGGAACTTGTTAAAACTTACCATGCATCAACAAATTTCCATGCTAAGATATAGGCGTCTATGAAATTATTTGCAGATATTAAGGCATCCATGTCAAGATCAAGATGTTCATGCCAAGAAACTAAACGAGTAGGTTTCATACATAGGTCGGATTTCTGAATTAATTATTCCCATCAACCACTATGTTATCTTATGAGAAAATGTGACATCTGGTGATTGTGTTGGGCACGACACAGGCATACAAAGGCATTCCTACAAGAAATTCCAACAGCACATAGTTTATGACTCCAAATACATCGGACATTGTCCTCGGATAAACAATATGGTTAGCTGTCGAGATCAATCGAAACTCAATGCGTGGAAACCTATCTAATGCTTATTATGCTTTAAATTTTAGTATTTACATAATAGAACACCATCTGCTGAGCTAGGATAAAACATCAATTTAGCATTCCAGGTCTAATTTGTCATTCTCCGATTCTGAGGAAATCCTCTGCGTTTTTAGCATAATTCTTACCAAAAACCTTACGTTCTAGTTAATTATGGGTATTACATAGTACAAAACGTAACAGACAAAACGGGAACACCAAAACAAGGCTGGCACAAAAAATTTACCCAACGAGAAAACTAAGTTCAGTAGTCTGACATGTCAATCACATTTTTTTCTGCAGGAATGCAAAATCACACAGATTTCTGTAAAGGAACATGCTCATCCAGACACATCTCAACATGCAGTAACTGGAAGGGAGTGAATCTCAAAGTTCCTACAGCCAAGGAAAGCAATGATGTGGAGATGTAGATCCAAGAAGGTAACCACCAGCCTCTCACCCTTTCCAACTCTAAATAACTCCCACAGCCTCTCAGCTTCACTTGCAGAATGGATGAAGTTAATCCTCATACAAAGGGTGAATGTTCTTGGCAAGTAGCTTCTGCCTTTGGTCTTCTGACAATCTTGGGTTGCAACTAAGTCGGCTAAGGAAACTAATGATGTACAGATGTAGATCCAACTAGGTGATCGCCAACCTCTCACCCTTTCCAACTCTAAAATAACTCCGATTGCCCCTCAGTTTCACTTGCAGAATGGATCAAGTTAATTCTCATAAGAAGGGTGAAAGGCCTTGGCAAGTAAGAACATTTTGGCTTTGGTCAGATGACAATCAAGGGTTGCAATCAAGCCGGTTAGAAAACTAATGACGCATGAATGGATCCAACTAATCTCTGATTGCTCTTCTGGGTTTGCCACTAACTTGCAAAATGGATTCAGTCAAGCTTCATACAAAGGGTGAAAGAAAGGTAATTCTTAGAAAATAGCTTTGGTCAGCTAACAAACTGGGGTGAAACCTAATTCTTGTTAACTACACAGCAACCCAAATTCCGAAGGTAAAATGGTTACTGAAATTCCACAGCCAATGTAGCTAGAAGTGCTGCTTGTCCCTCATCCTACCCTAAATTTCGGCACCTAATCAACTGAATTCTGAACAGTGACAGATTTGGGTTGAATTCTGACATTGACCAGGGCGATCTCAATCAACCCCTTTTTCAAGTGCTCCTATAAAGATTAACCTAGTAACAATTGATAAAAGACCAAGACAAAAACTGAATATGCCGCATAAACTTATCAACCGAGCCAAATTGATTATAATGTCAATCTCAACCTGTAACACTCATAACATCTGAGCATCCAAATCTAAATTCCTACTTAACCCCACCCAATTTTCTTAACAATGAAAGCAAGAAATTTTGAATTAGTTCTGCTCTATTGCTTTCTTGGTAACCAATAATCATAAACAGGTTAACTAATGGAACACTCAACAACCCGTTTCGCTGATTGACGTCCTAACAGTAGTACCCAACTCCCTAAGTTACTAACCCATTTCACTAATTAAAAGAGCAATGCAATCTACAACTAAAGAGCAATGTAGCTTGATTAACACAGAGCAAATCAACCCTAAACAAGTCCTTACGTAATCAAACAAAACAACACAAAGGATAGGGCACTCACTGCAGATTGGAACGGAGGCGGATCAAGATCCACAGAGCGAATGGACATCTTAGCGATCTCGGTTATGGCTTCCTCTCGAACACCAGGGACGTCACTGGTCAACTCCTCATAGGCAGCCTCAAACGCCTCCTGCCAGAACCTCGGTAATCTGATCCGACGGCTATTAGTGTACACATCCCACATGTGCTCCACCACTTTCTCCCTCTCCTCCATTTCCTACACCACCACCAAAAAAAAAAAAAAAAAAAAAACGAAATTCCCCATTAACCCATCAAATCAGAGATCCAACCAAATCGACCCACAAAAACAAAACGAGAAAAACTCATACAAGAACGTCGAGATCGTCGTGGATGGGCGAGTCGAAGTCGTCAGAGAGACGATTGAGGTTGCCGGCGGACCACCGGAGCGTGACGGTGCCGGTGAACATGGACCAAAACGCGAGCAACAAAATCGCGGCCAAAGCCCAGAACTTGTACCTGCCTTTGCCGAGTATTAGACCCGAATCCGAGCTATCCTTCTTCCCGCTGCTGGCCGCCGTCGTTGTTGGAAGGCCGTCGTCATCCTTCATTGCGGATTAACCCCCACAAAGATTGAGTTCAATTCAAATTCAAATTCAAACACCCAAAAATCTTGATAATTTTGTGGTTTTATTCTTTCTATATTTGGAAATTGGATGTGAATCTTGTGCTTGCTGTGCACATTGTGAGCGTGGAGGATCCAATCGATGGAGTGTTTGCTTTCCTGGTTGGATTTGCTGTTTCAGGGAAACAAGGCGTGGAGCTTTCTTTTTTTCACAAACAATGAAAGACATGCGGGCCACCACATTTTATAAATTTCGATAGATTTGACATTTAATTGGGTTTGATTTTGATGGGCTGTGGCGGGGGAATTGTGGCCGCTGGATCTCCATTTTGTGCAAAAACTACGAAGGCCATATTTTGTCAAGTATATTTACTTCAAGGCGAAATCGGATTAATGGTTTCTCAAGTATATTTACTTCAAGGCAAAATCTAATTAATTTCCAGAGTGATTGCGTATTCGGAAGATGGTTTTTGTGATAAATTTTTTAAAATATAGACTCTTATGTTAAAAACAATTTAGCAAATTAATTCAAAAGTGAGATTTTTCTCTCTCTCTAATAAATGTCGGGATAAAAATGTCCAGCCTCTTTAGACCTACTTCAATCATTGGAGTAAAACTCAAATTTTAGGTTCTAAACGTATCACTTGGGGCAAATATGAGTTTTAACCCCAAACTCATTTAGACATACTCCAACTCTTGGAGTAAAACTCAAATTTTATGTTCTAAGCTTGTCCAACTTGCTCCAACCTTGTGGCAAATATGAGTTAAATCTAAAACTCATTTCTGGGGCAAATTTAGCCTAGAATTCCACACTAGATTAGTGAGGCTGGCCGACCATATATGTGTATTTTTTAGTTTTATATTTATAAATTCATTTAATCCAACGATTAAGATCTAATTTGATCAAATCAAGTGGTAAAAATAAAAATCTAATGGTTCAAATTTAAATCCAACTGCTAAAGTAATTAAAAAAAGGGAGACTTTGGATGCGGTCCCTAGTTATGAACAATCTTTGACTGAAACTTTGTTGGTTTTCAATTTTTGATCCAAGTCCCTAAAATTAATTGATAATTTATTTCTATGTACTTTACTATATTTTTTAAATTAAAAGTTAAAATTTATAGTTGTTTATATTAATGAGATTTTAAATAAAAAACATAATTTGTGGGATTAAAAATATTAAAATATAAATATACTATTGTGTGTGTGTGTGTGTGTAAACATGGTTACATTCATAAAAAATAACCAAAAAATTATTGTATCAAAACATGGGTACATTCTTCAAAATGGGTACATTTAGCAAAAATAAAAATGGGTACAAATAAATAAAAAAATATGGGTACAATACAAATAAAACTTTAAAAAATATGGGCACAAAAAGAAATTAATATATGGGTACAAATTAAAATTGAAAGGAAAATTGGTACAAATTAAAAAGGGTTGCAAATTAAAAATGGGTACAAACTAAAAATAAAAATATATGATAAAAAATTTAGCCATAAATATAAATATACTAATTGTAACATTTTTAATATTAAATGAATATATTTATAAATAAAAAATATTTTATTATTGAAATAATTAATGATATTATTAATACAAAGGACCTTGATCAAAAATTGAAAAGTAATAAGGTTTTAATCAATAGAGTAGTAAAAATAAGGATGAAAACCTAATTACTCCTTAAAAAAAATATTTTATGTGTTTCATATTATTTGTTAGTGTCCCATGAGTTTGTTGGTGTTGGTTTGGTGATTTTTCAATATTTATCGGAATCTAAATATTTTTAGGTTAAAATATTCATAAAATTAAATTAGGGTAGTCCACATAATTTTTTTTTAAAGAAAATTACTTTAAGAAAAAAAAATCCTAAATTCATTTTTTTGTTGTAAATATTATGTGGATGGTCCACATGAATAGTTTGTTACTATTTATGCACAGTATTTTCACTATTCATTTGTGGAAAATTTGTAAAGTGAATAGTGCTTTCTTTTGTTTATATAAAGGAAGAAGAGGAGATGAAGTGAGGAGAGTTCACGGGAAAGATGGGAATGAAAAGAAAGAAAGAAAGAGAGGAAGGAAGGAAGAGGAAGAGAGAGAAGGAAGAGGAAGAGAGAAAATAGAGGAAGATGAGAGGAGATAATAGAGAGAGTTATCTTTGTACTCCTATTATTTCAAATTATAATGAAAGCACCACTGCTGCCCCGAGGACGTACTCTAGTCACACTGACTGTAGAGGAACCTCGTAAATTTTGTGTCTTGTTTCATTTATTCCACTGCACCCACAGTCGATTTTACAACACGTTATCAGCACGAAAAGCTCTCATGTCAGTGGAAAGCACAACACCATAAATCCGGTGAAGTATTATCTACCTCTCACCTCGGTCAGCTAAGATCTCACAGAGTAGAGACGGCAAGCCAGACATGTCAAACAGGGAAGATCATCTTGTTACAAAAATCCATCAACTTTTCTTTTATCACTTTTTCCTTTATCACTCTAACTATTGATGTGCTAATCATTATCCATGCTAGACCTGCAATCTATTTTCTCTTTCGTGGACAAGAAAGATGGAGAGATCTTACAGACAAACAAAGGTGCAGCAAAACAAGCAAAGGTATGTCCATTTTTCGTTTCTCCCACCGCGCCAGAAGCGCCCTACCGAATTCCGGTGCGAATTGAAATTTCCAACAACCTGAAGTCCTCACGAGATAAGAAAACTCGTACCTGACAACTGGTTTCCAGAGATCCAGAAGAATCTCATTAGACTTGGAAACCCAGATCGTGTCGTTCTCAATGGATCTCGAGGACCTCCATAAATCCTCAGTTGTCTGAGATGGTGATGGCATGACTGACTCCACACAGGCCTCCATCTCTTGTGCCTCCGTCAACCTCACTGTCATCTATGTCACTGTGGAGAGATTCTTGTTTTGCGATGCCATGTTCTTTGGACCATGCAAGAACAACGCCAGTCTCTGGTAGCCTTTTTGGATTGAATTGGTTTTGTGTAACCCCCACAACAACCCAGCTGGTACTGGGTTTTGAGACTGGTAGAGACAGACAAAGAAAAGGGGGAAGATTATGGAATATGCATGGCACAATCTGAAAAAGGCAATAATATATGATACCATTTGAAAAAGCAAGAAATAAATAAATAAAATAATAAAAAGGGTTTTGGTGCTATATGAAAAAGGGTGGAATCTTGTTGCATAATGCCGACACAACATGTGAATAAGAAAATAATAAAATGAAATAAAGGTAAAGGTTTTTGGATGGTCTTACACCATCTGAAAAGAAAGAAGAAAATATGTATATATTTATTTATGTGAATGATGTTGGCTTAAAACACTTTCACAAGTTCTATTTATTTAAAGCAATTTATTTACAGTGGGTAGAATTATTACCCTTTGCTTTAAAAGCTTTGATATTTATGTGCATGGTGTTGGTTTAAAGCCCATGTCACAAGTTTTATTACTTTACAGCAATTTATTTATCATGGACGGTTTTACCGCCTACTGCTTTAAGTTTTGATTTATGTGAATGGTGCTGAATTAAAGCCCTTGTCACAAGCTTTAATTTATTTATTGTTCAATTTATTTACTATGGCTGGAATTACCGCTTATTGTTTTAATTTATTTATTGTACTTATCTTTTGTTACAATGAGTATATATAAGACCCAAAGTTCCTTGATCAGATCAGAACCTGCAGTTTCTTGATCCTCATCATATAAAATGATTGGACCCGAAGTTCCATCATACAAAAAGATCAGGCATGAAGTCATTTGATCCTGAAGATCAGGACATGAAATTCCTTGATGAGTACCGTAAGTTTAAAGTACCGCAATGCCTCAACTTAACTATAATAAATGACATAAGAGTCTCAGTTCACAGACTATTAAACAAGGACCAGAAGTTCCTCATGTCCATACTCAAAATGGTTTAGCAGAAGCATTTATTAAGTGGGTGAAATTAATTACCAACGCTCTGCTCATGAAAACGAAATTGCCAATTTTCTACATGGGAACATGTAAACTTTACATGATGCATTATTAATTCGGTTGAGACATATTACCAACCATCAATACTTCTTAGTACAACTCGTGTTTGGGAACCAGCCAAGCATTATACATCTACGAGTTTTTGGTTGTGTTATCTATGTGCCTATTACACTGCCACAACGTACTGAAATGAGACATCATCGCTGATTGGGCTTTGATGTTGAACATTATCTATCATTCAATATTTGTAACCCTTGACTGGGGATATGTCTACTGCATGATTTACGGACTATGATTTTGATAAGACAGTTTTCCCGCCATTAGGGGAGAAAATAACATCGTTCCAGAAGAACGATGAGAAAATATCATTCCAGAAGAATGATGAGAAACGACCGTTCCAGAAGAACGAAGATAATTTGTCTTATTTTGATTCACGAAACAAACAATGAGAAAATGACATTGAAATAATTAAATGATGCAACGAAAGTGATGAAATCACATATACTTACTGCAAATGTGCCTACAAGAATTGATGTCCCTGTTGGACAAAATAATGAGACAGTAAATGATTTATCTATTGCACACCTGAAGCGTGGCAGATTTTTAGACTCAAAAGGTTCAGTTATTCGAAAGAAGAATAATATGGCACTACTGAACTATTGCATTCCCGAAGCATAACTGTTGCATGCCAGAAGCATGACAGTCGCCGCATGGATACACGTCCCAGATAGGACAATCCACAGACATAGGAATATTGATGTCTCATGCATGAAGAATGATAGACGTATAGGTTCCAATGACTCAACTCCCGGAAGTGGAGATTAAAATCTAAGCTCTATAATGCTCAAGAGGAGGTTATGATCCACATTCTCTAAATTATGACTATCCTGGAAGAGATAGCGTCATGCCCTTGAAGAGGCAATGGATATCCAAAGAAATGAAAAGTTTTTATTCATGCGCATGCACATGAGAATATGGGATCACGGATTGATGATAACCAATGGTAATTTTGGTTTTTACAAGTAGCTACTAAATTCATCAATGAGCCGTGTTAATATTGAGTCACGTTCTTTTGTTTGTCGACAAAAGAAAAATTATTGGCCAAAATGGAGAAAGGCAATTCCATTACAATTTTGTAAGAACGTGGACAAATGAACCTATATATATATATATTTGAATACAATACAAATAGCCAAAAGATGTTGAACCAAGGAGGTTACATATCGGCATTTGTAATACACTCACATAATATGACACAAGGTTACTAATTGAAACCTGAAATTATACTCTTGTAAACGAGTTCATATAAATGGAGAATTATATACGAAGGGTTGTGAGTCGCCCACATCATATCTCCATAAGTAAATCCCTCAAGTATACATGGGAGCAATAAACTCCAAAGGAAAATGTGTCATGAAGTGTAGAAAATCCTTGAAGGATTCAAATTGCTTGAAGTAAGCCCCCGAAGGGTAAAGCATAAAATATGTACTCAATACCAATGGATGATATAAATTGCCTTAGTGAGTATTATCATTATGATATTGTTGCAACATACTAAAATCTCTTGCAAGAGTCAATGACATTAAATTAGAACTCTTGAAGAGTTGATAATATTAAATTGGGACTCCTGAAGAGTCTAGCAAAATTATAAAGTGTTGAAGGAATTATTGTCTCGAGCTGCAGATTGAACAATCTACCAACACGAATCTTATCCATGATATTTATGATATTAAAAGAACCATATGGATTGAAGATTATGAGTTGAATACTCATATGATGAAGACACTAAGAATAATTATTTATCTTCGTGAGGGTAAAGATAAATTAATACTTGGTCCAGAAGTACCACATCTTAGTAAAGTATATGCTTTATTGTATTTGGCACAATACATTGAATGAAATAAAGCTTATTTATTAATATCTCCAAGAAATTACAGATATGTACATACACATGAGTTAAAACAAACAAACAGGATGGAGCCTTCACAAAAGTTGCTCATGTGAAGCCTCAGTACTCGGAAGTACCCCAGAAGGGGGAGGCACTGGAGATTGATCATGTGGCACCCCAGTACTTAGCAAAACACCAGAAGGGGAAGGCATCAGTTGCTTTCGGAATCTAGCAACAAACCTCTGGTGATCACTTTGAATCCGACTTTCAGATCCCTGCAGTTGGTCGAGCTTTCTTTTCATGCTCGTAGAGTAACTATTTGCAAGCACGTGTAACACCCTATTCTCGTGCTTGAGCCCGCTGATCTCTTGTTTAAGACTTGCCACCTCCGCCATCAATGATTCAACTTGGCAAGTTTGAGCAAGTAGGCGTTGGCCCATATTGGAAACAGAGCCAACACACTGAACACTAAGAGCCAAGGAGTCTTGAACAGCCAACTCTTCAGCCCGTTCTGAAAGGATCTTGTTATCCCTTGGAGTGAGAAGATTCCTAGCTACCACAATAGCGGTTATGTTATTTTTCATCACAGAGTCCCCAACTGTGAGAGGACCATTAGAAGATAAGAAGGACGGGCGCCATATGTTATCCTGACGCTGCTCGTTTGTATCACTCATAAGACTCAAATCTAAGCAAATGTTAGATGGGCAAGTCATTTTTCAAAAATGATGAAGGAAAAACAGAGGTCAAATAAAATTTCAGAAGTGCAAGATAGAGGAAATTTCTACAGGCAGCAACTTTCTGAGCATACTCTTGAACACAATTGATGTTTCTATAAAAGAAGAGGCAGCAGAGCCACTTGTTCAAAGATCGAAGAGGCACCGCTCTCCGAATTTCAAAAAGCCAGATTTTCCTGAATAAAGTTCGTTGGCATTTTTCAGACGTAATCCCAGCTTTTTCAGATGTCGCGTGCAATTTTGTCAAAGATCTCTGACAAAGTTGAAAACGCGTAAATATTACTGTTCTATTTACACCACAGTTGCTGACAAGAGTAAAAGCACAGCACCACCACTTGCTATTGAGAAATCTCTATATATGTCGACCTCTGTTCTCCATAACAAGGCAGACCCGCAACACTGCAAGAATACCTAACTCTTCCTCATCTTCGAGAATGCATCTTCAACATAGCATCTCGAAATACTCAGTTTTCTTCCTCTTCGAGAATACCTCTTCAAACATGTCACACCAGAGCAAGATTATCACATATCTTCAGGGACCAGAGCAAGATTATCTCATATCATGCAATCTCCCTGTCCTTTCCTTTGTCCTTGTTCTTACCTGCAAAGACAAGGATAAAGAAAGCAGTATGTCGGAACCTCCACTCAAACTCCAGGTAAGGAACCGACTGCCTGGAACCTTTCCTGATTGCTTACCTAGTATTGCTCTCAAGTAGTCATCTTCAACGGTTGGAGCTGGGTCTCTAGTCACCAAGAAGTGATGAACCATCCAAATGCAAGGGTTTGCATTCCACTTCTGCACCAGGGGACAAATCCTACAAGAGAAGATGCCACATATGCATGGGGGGAAAAACAGGGAAAATACCACTTAAGCAATGGGAGCAAGTAAGACAAGTGAAAATGATACATTGAAGCATGTGAAGACAAGCGCAACAAATACGTGTTGATTCATCCCCGACAAAGTCAAAAATCACTTGCCACGTGAAGCTCTTCACGATACAATTTCATTCAAGATCAAGCCTCGAAAGTCCTTGAAGAAATCACAAGTCCGATTCAAGATCAAGTGTCCACCACACTTGAATCAAATCTGCTCCAGATCAAAGGAGTAAATTCAGACCTTTGGATGCAAGTCTAGCAGAAAGTCCTCTAACCCAGTTCAAGAACAAGCCTGTGGAAAGTTAACAACAAGTAAAGCACATCTTTCAACAACTCTTTTCTCTAAAGAGATTGAAGCAGAATGATCAACGATCAACCTAAATGATTTGAAATCAGGGGGAGATACTCATCAGGGGGAGCATCCAAGACAGATCAAGATTTTAACGAGTCAATCGAAGACTTGTGGCCATCCAAGAGGGAGTGTTGTAAATATTATGTGGATGGTCCACATGAATAGTTTGTTACTATTTATGCACAGTATTTTCACCATTCATTTGTGGAAAATTTGTAAAGTGAATAGTGCTTTCTTTTGTTTATATAAAGGAAGAAGAGGAGATGAAGTGAGGAGAGTTCACGAGAAAGATGGGAATGAAAAGAAAGAAAGAAAGAGAGGAAGGAAGGAAGAGGAAGAGAGAGAAGGAAGAGGAAGAGAGAAAATAGAGGAAGATGAGAGGAGATAATAGAGAGAGTTATCTTTGTACTCCTATTATTTCAAATTATAATGAAAGCACCACTGCTGCCCCGAGGACGTACTCTAGTCACACTGACTGTAGAGGAACCTCGTAAATTTTGTGTCTTGTTTCATTTATTCCACTGCACCCACAGTCGATTTTACAACATTTTTAATAATCTTGGGCTGAAAATTTAACCTAGAAGGGTTGGAGAAGAAAAACTATTTTTGTGTTAAAACCTAAATTTTCTAGCTTAAAAATTTAGCCTAGGATTCCTCCCAGGTTAGTGAGGTTGACTTACCATATATTTGTATTTTATTTGTTTTATATTTATAAATTTATTGAATCCAATAGCTAATAAGATCTAATATGATCAAATCTAACAGTAAAAAAAAAAAAATCTAACGGTCCACATTTAAATCGAACGGCTAAAGTAATTAAATTTTTTTTTTATGTGTTTCATATTCTTTCATAGTGTTCCACGGGTTTCATGGTGTCGGCTTAGTGAATTTTCAATATTTATCATAATCTAAATATTTTAAGGTTAAATTGTTATAAAATTAAATTGGGATAGTCTACATAGTTTTTATTTTTAAAAAGTTATGTTAAGAAAAAAATTATCCTAAATTCATTGTTTAATAATCTCGGGCTAAAAATTTAAGCCAAAAAAGTTGGAGAAGAAAAACTGTTTCTAGGTTAAACCTAATTTTTTGAGTTAAAAATTTTAGGTTTTATTTAACCCAAAGGTTGGATATGGTTTTAGCATTTTTATACATATCTTTCTCAAAGTCAACTTTCTCTCTTCTCAAATTTGCCGTCAAGAAACCAGCATTCAAGGTCAATTCGATATCTTTTCTCCTCACCGCCCACCCTTCTTTCACACTCATGGCCAATTCCTCAGTCAGATTGTTTGCAATCTCTTATTTTATTTCTATTTCAAATTTTAGGTTCTAAACTTGTCTCAACTTTGCTCCAAGCCTTGAGGCAAATATGAGTTAAAACCCAAACTCATTTATGGGGCAAATTTAGCTCAGGATTCCTCTCTAGGTTAGTGGGGTCAAGGTCTTAAATGTCGATAATATCGGCAATATTTCGCCGATATTATCGGTTTTTCACATTACTGATATTTTAATAGGTATCCAACGGGTTTTCGTCAAAATATCGCGATATTATTGATAATATCGATAATATCGCGATATTTCCGAAACTATCGCGATATTTTGGAACTGTGCTAATCAGAGAAGAACGCCGGAGCTTCTACAGCTCTGGTCGACTGTAAAAGAGCACCCTAGACTCCGATCTAGGTATGAAAATGAAATAGAAGACGAGATGAATGTTTTTATAAATTCCGTTTGCCGTGAAACGGTCGGAGGTGTTCGGAAAGTTCGTCGACACCCACGGCCTCGCTGGAGATGGGTGTGCCTATTCCCGAGCCGATTTCATTCCAAAAACCTTGCAAAAACACGATTTTGAACTTAAATTTCACATATAAGCTTCAATCTAGAACAGAAAGAGGCAAACCCGAAGCTTACCTAACCGGAGAAATTCAAGAAACTCGCCGGAGTTCCTGCATTTGCCGAGTTGTAGAGACGAGAATGAGAGGGAGAAAGACGAGGTTGCTGATGATGATGGGTGTCTTCCTAAAGCAGGTGCGATGGTGTGCGTGTGTGTATGTGGGTCTCAAACCCTCGGTGCAGAGAGAAATGAGAGAGATGGCGCCGACAAGGGAGGAGCGTAAGGAAAGGTAGACTTATTCTCGAAGATTTGAGATGAGAGAAGCTGGAATGAGGATCGGTTACAAGAGAAGTGGAGACTAGGGTTGTGCTTTTGTGCACTGGAAGGAAAGGTTTTAGAGGCGGCAAGAGGAAAATATGGTAGAGAGAGAGAGTGAGAGTGATAAAAGTGAAAGTTTTAACGGGGAGAGGAAAATATGTTATGGAGAAAGAAAGAAAAGTAAATAAAAATATAAAAAGGGATGACAAAACCAAGATCAAGGCACACGAATTAATAGTAGAAAATTAAATAAAATATTAAAATGATTGATAGAAAAACTTTACAAAAGAGAGAAAGGGAGAGAGAGATGGAGTGTTTGAGTCTGACTGATGACTACACGGGGAAGAAGAACCGAGAGAGTGGGTCACGCAGACCAACGTCCAACAGAGAAAGAATATTAAAATAAAATTACTATATATTTTCTATACTAACAGTGTTTGCCAGCTTGCTATATAATCAACTTAAATCAGTTAAATCCATCATGCAATGCATTTCCTTCCAATTTTTTGTGATAAACTAATAGATAATTGACCAAATAAACATCATGCAAAGTTTCAATAAAAATTTCCAAGTTTTTCTTACAATTTCCGTGGTTTTCATATTATTTTTATCGATATTGATAATATCCGGATATTTCCGTGTTTTCGAACTACCGATATTTTCGATATCATCGATATTTAATACCTTGAGTGGGGTTGACCCATCATATATGTGTATTTTTTTTAGTTTTATATTTATAAATTCATCCAACATTTAAGATCTAATTTGATTAAATCTAATGGTAAAAAAAATCTAATGGTCCAAATGTCACAGCCCGTCCTGAATAATTAATTTTCGATGACATGAAATGACAGTTTTATCCTTGGACGGGGAAATTGTAGTGTGTATGTGTGACATATTGAGACTTAGAGTTTATTGTGTGGTTTTGGATTGGTGACCACGTGGATCACACACACACCACACCCACTTCCTTTCCCTTCCTTCCCGTGCCCTCATCTCTCTCGGACTCACTATCTCTTTCTTCTTGTACAGACAACACCAAGGACCTCTCAAAACTCACAGATCGAGGAAGAAAATGGTACCATTGTATTCGTGAGGACCCTACGAGTTCAAATGTACCAATTTCAGGTAAGGATTCATTCGAAAACCAGTGAACCCGAAATTCATTTTTCATGCACTATTCATGTGGACGTAAAACCTTGTGTTACAAAAGATTTCAAGCTCACAGGGAGCTTTAGGAGGTCCTAAGGAAGCTTAGGGTAGTTCGTTGGAAGAGTTTGGACGTCGGAGGGCCAAGATCAAAGGTTTTCAAAGTTGACCGGATTATCGAGCTTCCTCAGGTAAAATCTAGTCGATTTCAAGGCTTAAAAATGGTATAACGTGATTCTACATGTTGTTAGCTTTCCAATGGTTCAAATTTCATGAAAAATGGTTGGAAAACGAGTGAGAATAGTGGGTTTAAAGTTTTACCCAGTTTTCCGGCGACCGGCGACCGGCGACTCGCCAGAGAAGATGACGGCATATTCCGTCAGTTTGGACAGAATATACTGACACCGTCAGTCAGTTTTAACGGAATCTGTTAGGTTTTAACGGAATATTCCCCAACGGTGGTTAGGGAATCCGTTAGGTTTGGCCGCGCGTGGGAGCTCAAAAAATTTAACTAAAAATTTAGGGTTGTTCCTGAGGTTGTGTAGGTCACTGTGGTATATTCATATACCCATTTTGAGCTATGTATGAGAAGTTATTAGCTAGTTTTGCCTATGTGCTTTAAAATAACGTTTTTATAGTTAATTCGCATATAGGTGAAGCTTATCCTGATGACGAGCGTATCCACGGGTGACTCAGGGGCTATGACCCTTCGATCAGTGAGTGAGCTTTTGGTTTTCAGTATATATTTATATACTTGATATTTTTCTAGAAAAATATGTTTAAATGATAATATGACATAAATGCTATTAATATGACATAAATGCTATGCATATACAATTATGTTTCGTGTATGACTTGGTGTGTGATACCTTATATATATATATATATATATATATGGTGCTGTGGAGGCACATGTAAGTTCAGGTAAGTTATGTTTGGTTAGGTGAATTATCGATGATGTGATATGTGATCGAATAATGTTGAGCTCATAAAACTGTACCTAGGGTGATTATAATTTAGCCAGAAATATGAAGTACATGCATGTTTATTAACGTCACCTCCCGCACTATATGCTCAAATTAGATCCAACTTAAGTGCACAGTCTTGTCGTACAGACCTTAATTAAGGTTCCGACTCGTAGGTGACTAGCGATTTATCGCCCGACTATTATGAGAGAGTAAAATTGAGCATAACTATATTACATCCAATCTTGTCGTACAGACCCATTTTTCGTGGTTCCGACTTATGTGCAGTATGTTGCCGTATAGGTCATTGTAGTGACTCCGGTTAGAGTAACTTTGAGCTATGAATTTAGCCGTATAGACTACCACAGGGGTTCCGGCTAACATATCATATTTCTATGAATTTATTCTTACCTAAATTGCTTACTCTGTTATATATTGGCATGACATATATTTGAAAACGATTATGTGAAACATGAATTGAATTGATATGATTATATGTGTGTGTGTGTGTATATATATATATATATTAATTTATGCATATGCTTATATTCTGATTCTGGGAAAAATTATACATGGTTTACAGCGAGGGGTTAGATATGTTGATAAAAAAAATGGTTTTGTAAAACATTTGTTTTTGCCCACTCACGTTTTCTGTTTTGCGCCCCTTCAGGTTTTAAGTAAGCTTGCTGTTGGTGGCTTGAGGACGTCGGCGGTTCTGACTTATCTAAATAATAGTAGGACATTTCTGGTATTGTATAATTAGTACTTGTCCTACTGGACTGCACCTAGACTTATTATGCTCTGATTAGGAGTGTTTACTGTTGTAACTAACTCCTATCACTTCCTGTTTAGTAGTGCACTCTAGTAAATTGGTTTTTAATTATTCGTATAATTATGATCATTATCGCTTCCGCACTGTGCACATGGCTACATCACTCTCACGTGACGGCCAGTATGCCTTGATCTCGGTCAGGGTGTGTCACCAAATTTAAATCCAACTGCTAAAGTAACTAAAAAGAAATTATTTTATGTGTTTCATATTCTTTTGTAGTATTTCACGAGTTTCATGGTGCCGGTTTGATGATTTTTCAATATTTATCAGAATCTAAATATTTTTAGGTTAAACTATTCATAAAATTAAATTAGGATAGTCCACATAATTTTTTTAAAGAAAATTACTTTAACAAAAAAATTATCCTAAATTCATTCTTTAATAATCTCGGGCTAAAAATTTAACCCATAAGAGTTGGTGAAGAAAAACTATTTCTGGGTTAAAACCTAAATTTTATAAGTTAAAATTTTTAGGTTTTAACTCAATGGTTGAAGTCGGTCTTATGGGGCAAATTTAGCCCAGGATTCTCCCTGGGTTAGTGAGACTGACTCACTATATGTGTGTATTTTATTTGTTTTATATTTATAAATTCATTGAATCTAATGGCTAAAATCTAATATGATCAAATCCAACAATACAAAATAAATATATAAAGGTCCACATTTAAATCCAATGGCTAAAGTAATTAAAAAAAATATTTTATGTGTTTTATATTCTTTCATAGTGTTCTACGAGTTTCATGGTGTCGGTTTAGTGATTTTTTCAATATTTATCTGAATCTAAATATTTTTAGGTTAAAAATGTTTTAAAATTAAATTAAGATAGTCTACATAGTTTTTTTTTTTTTTAAAAAAGTAACTTTAAGAAAAAAATTATCCTAAACTCAGTGTTTAATAATCTCAGGCTAAAAATTTAAGCAAAAAATGTTAGGGGAGAAAAACTGTTTTTGGGTTAAAAATTTTAAGTTTTAATCTAAGAGTTGGAGATGATTTTAACATTTTTTTACCGATCTTTCTCAAAGTCAGCTTTCTCTCTTCTCAAGCAAACCGGGATTCAAGGTCAATCCGATATCTTTTCTCCCCACCGCCCACCCTTCTCTCACACTCTCATGGCCGATTCCTTAGTTAGGTTGCAATCTCTTATTCCATTTCACATGGCGACCTTTTTGTTTTGGCAAACCCAGAAGTTTGATTTCTATAAAGTTTTGTATTCAATATCTACCTAGGTCTCAACAAGCCTCCATAAAAGATTGAAGAAATTGGAAGATAGAGGTCAGTGGATCGATCTCATTACCTCTGCTGTCGGCAACTCCTTTTCATCATCCATTAAGTTAGATTTTAAACAATTTTGTATAGCGCAATAGCTGCAAGAATGAGGCTGGATATAATTTCTATGCTTATTTATATTCCTCTTCACAAAAAAAAAAAAAAAAAAAAAGGTTTGAAGAGAAAGGAGATGAGGAGGTGAAGGTAAACCGAAGAAAAACTGGTGCTGGACAATTTTATCTCCGCAGTGGTTATCTTTCGAATACTCTATCACCACATAGAACATTAATTTGATTTGGCCTTACTTGAATAGGTATAAAAATGGAAAATTCATAAATCGACCAAGTAAAAGAGGAATTGAAACGGAATCAAAGCCTCCATTAAGATGTACCTAGCCTCAATTCCTAAAGCAAATAACAAGTCTCATGTGGCGAGATAATTTGACCTATACTCATTATTCAATACTTAATCATCTTTGTTTTGCTCGTCCCCAAATCTTGAATTTTTTCGTTTGCTCTAACTTTATATTGTCGATGTTTTGCTCGTTCCTCGTTTCAATCCTTCCCCATGACGCCTTCTAGAATTTTTTCGTTTGCTCTAACTTTATTTATTTTGTCAGTTTGACTGACTCTGATGCGATTTGCCCATTTATTTTTGACCAATTTTGTTAGATAACAACTCTTAGTCGCTATTATGCACAATTTGATCATTAGAGATCCAGATCCTCTTTATACTACAAGTTCTTCATAGCTGGATATGGGTGGATTTAATGGCAACGTGACTTCTACGTGGTGTGATAGTTATTATTTAGCGTTACAGATTCAGTTAGGATTTTGAGCTATGTGGATTCGGATATGAGTTATGCATTTTTGATGTTATGAGTTTTTTGTTATTCATACTTCGGAGTTTTTGTTTTCACAACTATGTTAGAAACTTAGAATTCTTGTCTTGAACACCTTCATTTTTTTATTTTTTTTAATAATCTCGGGAGCTCGATTTGGTTCGACGTTTTTGGATTTGGAACAAGGATGGCGCTGCAATGCATTTGCCCAATTCAACTTTGAGTTGTTTTCCTTTCGGCGATTGCAAGCATAGCAGATGCGGTGGACTACTTTTAGAGATTAAGGTCTACTTTTGAAGATTAAAGTTTCCTCTTGTTGCCTTTTTATTTTTGCTAGGCCCAAGTTTGTTGTCTGGACCATTCTAACGGAGAAATTTTTAATTATGACAGGAATACAAGTGATATATAACGTATTTTAATATAAGTGATGGTAAATTTTATTTTTTAAGTTATTAGTTTTTTAGCACACATATCCCACCATTTATATAGTAACATGTAGTGTACTACCCCCTGTATACCAATTACACTAAAAAAATCTCTCGCTCTAATGGAATTTTTTTTTTGGTAAATTGGAATTGATAACCAGGGTAAAAATGCCTAAGCATACACTGAAAGCCCACAATGAGGCAAACAACTAAAAAACAAAGTCGGAAATGCAAGGGGAAGAAAACTCAACACTACTAGAAAGTAGTAGCGTCACCCCTTGCACTTCCGAATAAAACTAATGTGGGCAAGGTAGTCCATCTTTATTAAGTACATGAACAAATGAAGATGGGTCCGGTCAACCCAAAGAAAGTCACACATCTTCACATACCTTTGCGACGCCAACCTATCGGGCGCCATATTGATTGTTCTTGGAATCCAAGACCAGCGACAGTCATTGAAGGAATTACCAACTTGCCTACACTTGGATAATATGGGAAACGCCTTCCACCTGCCATTTGCGATGCTATCTTATAAAGACGAAATAGATTGCAAGGAATCAGATTCAATAACCACATAAGTGAGAATTCTCTTTTCGATAAAAACATATAAAAACAAAAATAAAAATAAAAATAAAAAAAAATTAATGAAAACTATTTTTTTTTGTTTTAATGAAAAAAGATAAATAAAGGCGTATTGAATGATACAAAAAAAGTTAAAAATGTGATTTTTCGTTAAAATGAACAGTAACAAAAATGTTTCGTTAAAATTTTCAATAAAAAATCCTTATAATCCAAAACAAAGAGGATATATCACGTGCACCTATTAAGATAGTGACCTCCCATGTTTTAAAATATATCCAATATTAAAACCTGATCAAGTTTTTTTTATTTTATTTTTTATTTTTATATTTTAAATGAGGATAATTGATGACAAACCATGCTTATCCACTCTTTTCAGAGGCTGTAGGCATTTTAACATTTCCTGACCAGAAATCTGACTTCCACACCAGCAACAGATTTCGAACTCGAAGTCTCCAATTTTTAGTTTTAAAATAATCTCGTAATTCGTCATTTACTATCGGATCACCAGCTTGTAGTTAAAACCTGATTAGGTTAAATACAACTAAAACTGGTTGACTGAATCTATAAAGTAAAAACCCTTCCATAGAATATCTCGCCCCTGTACTTTAGGAAAACAATCAATTCAAAAATTTCTCGGAATTGTATGAAGAACAAGTCACACAAAAAACCGACTGAACGAAAAACAAAAACAAAAAAAATCCATATCCTGTACAAAATTTTACATCCAAAACACCTGCAGTAATTAAATTACAAGAGTGTTAAATCGGCAGCTAAAAAGGAGCTGAGACAACATCCTGGGGTCCTCGTGGTCTTATGAAATAATCATCCGAGTGCTCGGGTTCCTCAACTGAATCTATCATCATTTCATCACCGTTTTGCTTGATCGAACTAACTACTGGTTTCAAACCCTGTAAATTAATAATTAATGTAGTTGATTGAAATCTTGGTTTGTAATATTGTTAGATATTCATCAAGAAAAGTTATTAAAATGATTTTTCAACCACAACGTACCTCTGTGAAAATGCTCATTGCTTCTTCTATATTCTTTGTATTCACCACATACTTGGCTGCCTCCTGCAAGATATCACCATAGTTAAAAATTACAAACCCACAAAAAATAGATAAAATGGAAAACAAATTCAAACTCATGATTCCAGCTGTAGCAGAAAGGATAAGAAAATGATCATGCATGCAGTCGTCATATACTGTAGCAATAAAAGGAAGAAGACCACATATATAGAACCTCTTGTATATCTTACTCTCTGCATGCCTTTTACTTAATACAAAGATCTTATACGGTAAATAATAAATCGTTCCCTTTTTGCTACTGCTGCCTGAAATGAGATATCCTTGCTAAGAGGAAGCATATGCATGTCCCAAAAACCCAGAAAAGATTAAAACAGTACCCTTGCAAATTCAATTTGGTCTATCCGCAACGTTCTTGGCTCAGTTTCTATCGATGTTTTCCTATCCATTCGGATTGGAGCAGCTTCCATTTTCTGAAGAGAGAGAGAGAGAGAGAGACAGGAAGATATAGAGAGAGCAGGAAGATTTAGAGAGAGATTTTGGGAGCTGAGAGACAGAAACAGATTAAAGCGCGTAACGAAATGATATCTGATGAAGAAAATGAAATATTGTGAAGGGATAGTGTTCCTATATACTTGGTGGTAGGTGGTGACTCATTGACTGGTTGTCCCACGAGCCAATGCATGGGGAGACCAAGACCACCACGTAACTAACGTGGCCGGTAACCACCACAGAAATTCAAGTGCGTGGCATTCGGGGAACAGGGGATGCCCCACGTGGCTGATGGTTGACTCGTCCTTATGTAGAAACCGTGGGCTGGCCGTGATCCCGACATTTTTTTTCCAAATGGGGAAACTTATGGTGGTTTTCTTGGGGACACTTGTCGGCGTGGTGCTGCGCCCTACGGTGACCAACCAGGGAGGACCACGAAGGCTTTTCATTTGCCAAACTTCAAAATAAAAAGTGGATTTGATCACGAAGAAGGATATAGTTGTTAGCAGTATAAGAATGTAAGGCTGAGATGATGCCACATGTAAACAGATTAGCTTGTCTGTTATATTTGTTAGAAGAGTCGGTTTGCTATGGATATAAATACTCCATCTTGTAATAGCTTCCTGATTAAGAAAGATATTAATACAATCATATTTTCCCTCTGAATTCTCTCTACAATTCTCTTTCTCTTTCTCTTTCTCTCTCTCTCTCTCTATCTTCATAGAATCTGAGATACTGAGTTAACATGGTATCAATCGCCATTGTTGCTCACGCGTAAAGATCTGATCCTTCGTTGCTTCCGCATTCTACAAGTCTTCGTCTGCTACTCTGGTGCTGAATCGTCTCTTCTCTTAGTGATTTCTCTTGGTGTTCAAGATTCTAGGGTTTCTACATCAAGTCGCGATTCTTGTTTTCTGGGTGTTTTCCGACTGCACACCAGGTGTTTGCTTTTTTGTCTGAGCCACATAAGGGTATTATTTCCCTCTGTTTCTTTGTATACAATCATGGTTACGGCTTCGCAACTTCAGATTTTGCAATCTCCGATTACTGGGTTGATTTCCTCTGTGTCCACTTCTGTGAATGTTAAATTGGATGACTCTAATTACCTTAATTGGCATTTTCAAATGGAATTAATGCTGGAGGGATATGGAATTATGGGGTTTGTTGATGGTTCGTCCCCATGTCCTCCTCGTTTTGTATCTTCTTCTTCTGTTGCGTCTGAAGTCAGTTTTGGTGATTCATCTGCTAATGTTGAAACTGATGAATATAAAGTGTGGAAAATGCATGATCGTGCACTTATGCAGTTGATAAATGCTACACTGTCCCCTGTAGCTGTTTCTTGCGCTATTGGGAGTACTAGTTCTCAGGACATTTGGACTCGTCTCAAAGACAATTTTTCGACGGTTTCAAGAACTAGTATCTTTCAGATGAAGTCTGATTTACAAAACATTAAAAAAGGTTCCAATACAATTTCTCAGTATCTGCAGCGAATCAAAGAGGCTCGAGATTATCTCTCTGCTGCAGGAGTGTTCTTTGAAGATGAAGATATTGTGATTTTGGCTTTAAATGGATTACCTCATGAATATAACACATTTCGGTGTGTCATTCGTGGAAGAGAAAAGGTCATCTCGTTGAAAGAATTTCGATCTCAATTGCTTGCTGAGGAAGGAATTGTTGATGCCAGTACTAATGCTCAGATGTTGTCTGCAATGTTGGCTACCAATTCTTCTACCACTGACAGGGGTTCTAGTGATCATTCTTCTGGTCATTCTTCTAATTCTGGGCAATCCAACTATGGTTTTAGGCAATACAACAATAAATACAAAGGCAAGGGCAAGTTTACTCAAGGCAACAGATTCAACATGCCAAGGCAGAATACTCAAACTCGAGTGCTTCCAACACCAAGTCCAGGTCTTCTTGGTCATGCACCTCAGTCAGCTTATGGTAGTTATCCTGATCCTTCTAATACTTGTCAACTGTGCTATCAAGAAGGCCACATTGCACCTTCCTGTCCTAACCAATTCCGGTCCAAGCCTAAGTGTTACATTTGTGGCCGACAGAATCATACTGCTCAGTATTGTTTTCACAAGGATAAAGATCCTCGCCTATCACATCCACAGTTTGGCCTGTTCCCTCATTCCTCTCCTCCACAATACTCTATGCAAGCAATGAACACTGTGTTTTCTCAACCCTCACAGTCCACACCTGGAATGTCCTATACTCCAGCCACTTCACCTCAAGTTTGGATTGCGGACTCCGGTGCAACCAACCATATGACTGCTGATTTCAACAACTTGACCTTGGCCACTCCTTATCCTACTTCTGAAACAGTGCACACTGCTAATGGTGAAGGTCTGACAGTATCTCATATTGGGAGTACAATTCTCAAACCTCATATTCATCCCATTAAGCTGAATTCTATACTATATGTGCCTAAATTGTCTCAAAACTTGTTATCTGTGCATAGACTCTGCCTTGACAACAACTGTTGGCTCATATTTGATGCATATAATTTTTTGATACAGGACAAGGCTACAGGGAGGATACTGTTCAAAGGTATTTGCAGTAATGGGCTATATCCAATACCTTCACTTGCCAATCATCATCCTGCATCTCAGAAATCGATTTTGCAACCCACAGCTTTCCTTGGTCAGCTTGTCACATCTACTATTTGGCATAGTAGACTAGGTCATCCCTCAAACCCCATTGTGTCTTTAATGCTCAGTAAAGCTAAATTACCTTGTACAAAAGCTTCATTACCTGTGTTGTGTCAAAGCTGCTTAGAAGGCAAGTTTAGCAAACTGCCATTTCATTGTAGTGTCAATAAGGCTGTTAAACCTTTTGAAATTGTTCATAGTGACATTTGGGGGCCAGCACCATGTATTTCTGCTGATGGTTTTCGATATTATGTAACATTCATTGATGAATGTACTCGGTTTTGTTGGCTGTTTCCTCTCATCAATAAATCAGATTTGTTTGACTCATTTGTTGGTTTTTATTCATTTGTGTTGAATCAATTCTCAGTTTCACTTCAAATGTTGCAAAGTGATGGGGGTGGGGAATACCTTAATCACAGATTTCAAAGGTTTCTTAAAGAAAAAGGCATTTCCCATCAAATTTCTTGTCTTTATACCCTTGAGCAAAACGGTTTAGCAGAAAGGAAACATAGACACTTGGTCGAAACCACTATTACACTTCTCCAAAATGCTCAACTGCCATCCCATTTTTGGTCATTTGGTTGTCAAACTGCTAATTATCTCATCAATAGGATGCCCTCTGCAACTTTGCAGAATAAGTCACCTTTTGAGCTTTTGTTTGGGGATTTACCTGCCATTTCCCACTTAAGGGTTTTCGAGTGTACCTGTTATCCTCTTCTTAAGCCTTACAACAATACCAAATTGCAACAAAAAACAACCAAATGTGTTTTTCTTGGGTATGCTTCTAAATATAAAGGGTATATCTGTTATGAGGTGTTAATTCACAGATTCTACATTTCTAGACATGTGATATTTGATGAGTCAGAGTTTCCTTATGCAGCCTTATTGACAGCAGTTACTTCTCTACATAAGATATCTACACAGTCTTCTACAGCAGCTCATTTTACACATCATTTACCTATCCCTAATAGTCTTAATGAATTAGTTACATTCCCATCTCATTCATCATCACATACATCTTCTATACCTGTGTCACCAAGTTTATCATCTCATAGTCCTGTTGTTCCACCATTACATCATTCTGTTTCCACTCCCCCTTCATTAGTACCCTCATAACCAGTAACCTCAAATCCTGTTTCTCAGTCCATTACTGTAGCTGCAAATTCCTGTCCTGAGCTCCCTGTGGCAACTGCTTTTAGTCCTGATGGTCTACAAGTTGTATTACCAATATCTCCCCTCAATTTACATCCTATGCAAACAAGGAGTAAAAGTGGAATTGTTAAGAAGAAGGCACTCTTGACCACATTTGATGAGTCTCCACCTGTTGATCTTTCTTTGGTGGAACCTGCTACTTACAAATCTGCATTGAAGGTTCCAGTTTGGTTCAATGCTATGACAGAAGAACTCGATGCATTGTATAAACAAGGGACATGGAGTTTGGTTCCTCTCCCACCTCAAAATAACTTAGTGGGCTGCAAATGGGTATTCAAGGTCAAAAAGCACTCTGATGGATCTATAGCTCGGCATAAAGCTCGGTTGGTCGCCAAAGGGTTTAGCCAAGAACCTGGTTTAGATTATGGAGAAACCTTCAGTCCTGTAGTAAAGCCAACTACTGTCAGGTTAGTTTTGGCATTAGCAGCTCAATTTGATTGGCCCCTTCGACAACTTGATGTCAAAAACGCTTTTTTGCATGGAGTTATTCAAGAAGAGGTATATATGGCTCAACCTCCAGGGTTTGTAGATGCTACACACCCTGAGTTCGTTTGTAAGTTACACAAGTCCCTCTATGGGTTGAAACAAGCCCCTCGGGCTTGGAATGAAAGGTTTACTGCATTTTTACCTTCTCTGGGGTTTCAACATACATATTCTGATTCTTCTCTTTTTGTCAAGCATGCTGGTGAATCTGTTGTGATTTTATTGTTGTATGTTGATGATATAATCATCACAGGGAGCAATTCTGCAGCAATTACACAAGTCATTCACTCTCTCAAAACTGAGTTTGATATAAAGGATTTGGGAACTCTCCATTTTTTCTTGGGTATTCAGATTACTCGGCATACAAATGGTATGTTCTTATCACAGCTAAATACATCCGGGATCTGCTACATAAAACAGAAATGATTGGTTCTAAATCCTGTGATACTTCATGTCTCCCTTATAATCGGCTATTGAAGGATGATGGTCAGCCCTATAACAATCCAACCATGTACAGGAGTATAGTAGGGGCTCTTCAGTACCTTACATTTACCAGGCCCGATATTGCCTTTTCTGTTCATCAGGTGTGCCAGTTTATGCAAGCACCAATGACTTCTCATTTTACAGCAGTGAAAAGGATCTTACGGTACTTAAAAGGGATTATGCATCTGGGGCTCACATATTCCAAGGGTGATTTGAATCTCAAATCTTTTAGTGATGCTAACTGGGCAGGAGATCCTAATGATAGGAGGTTTACAACCGGTTTAGTTGTCTTCTTAGGTACCAATCCCATCTCTTGGTCATCTAAGAAACAACAAACTGTTTCTCGATCCTCTACTGAAGCTGAGTATCGGGCACTATCTTCCACGGCTGCTGAGTTAGACTGGATACAACAACTTCTGGCTTTCTTGAAGGTTTATGTTCGTTCTACTCCTGTGTTGTTTTGTGATAATCTTTCCGCAATTGCCTTATCCTTCAATCCAGTACAACATCAGCGCACTAAGCATATTGAGATAGATGTTCACTTTGTTCGGGAGAGGGTTGCCAGGAACCAATTGATTGTTCAATTTTTTTCTTCTCAAGAACAATTTGCGGATATTCTCACAAAAGGTTTGAGTGCTCCTTTGTTTAAGATTCATTGTACCAATCTAATGCTTGGCAGTTCCCAGCATGAGATTGCGGGGGGATGTTAGCAGTATAAGAATGTAAGGCTGAGATGATGCCACATGTAAACAGATTAGCTTGTCTGTTATATTTATTAGAAGAGTCGGTTTGCTATGGATATAAATACTCCATCTTGTAATAGCTTCCTGATTAAGAAAGATATTAATACAATCATATTTTCCCTCTGAATTCTCTCTACAATTCTCTTTCTCTTTCTCTTTCTCTCTCTCTCTCTCTCTCTCTCTCTATCTTCATAGAATCTGAGATACTGAGTTAACAATAGTTTGGTGGAAAAGTTAGAGAAGCAATATTCTATATTTTTCATTTTTGAGAACAACCTTAATGGATGAGACCAAAATTAAAACGGAAATTAAAATGCATTCAGAGATTGTGAGCATTCTAAATTTTCGAACAATTTGAAGTGTTTTAAATGTATTCAGATTAAAAATCCTTCAAATTATTCTGATTTTTATGGTTATTAATTATTTAAATTCTATACTTTATAATTACTTTGTATGTTATTGTTCAATGTTCTTATTGTGAACACAAAAATTTTATGAACCAAACGAGACAAGAACACGTGTACAAAATAACATTTGTATTTGATGATTTTGGGTTACAATCTCTCTCAAATTTGATCCTCTGATTCGATCTCCGTAAGGTGTTGATTTGTGGATGTGTGATTGATCCAAAGGGCCGTTGGGCTTGATCTAAGGATGAACGTTCTTCAAGGGCTGTGGGCTTTATCTTTGAAGGTGGATTTGAGCGGATCTTCAAGGAGCCGTTGGGGCTTGATCTTGAGGATAAGTGTTTTTTTAAGGGCCGTTGAGGCTTGATCTTGAATAACGGTGATGAACGGATCTTTAAGGGCTTTTGGGCTTGATCTTGAAGAACAGTGATGAACGGATCTTCAAGGGCTTTTGGGCTTGATCTTGAAGAACGGTTGGATGTATGGATTTGTCGACGTTGTTGATCCAAAGGGCCGTTGGGGCTTGATCTTAGGATGAATGTTTCTTCAAGGGCCGTTGAGGCTTGATCTTGAATAATGGTGATGAACGGATCTTCAAGGGCTTTTGAGCTTGATCTTGAAGAACGGTGATGAACGGATCTTTAATGGCTTTTGGGCTTGATCTTGAAGAACGGTTGGATGTATGGATTTGTCGACGTTGTTAATCCAAAGGGCCGTTGGGGCTTGATTTTAGGATGAACGGATGATGAACGATGAACACTTTCTTCAAGGGTCGTCGGGGCTTGATCTTGAATCGGTGGAAGTTCTTCAAGGGGCTTTTGGCGCTTGATCTTGAATTGGTGGATGATTGTTGATCCAAGGGCCGTCGGGGCTTGATCTTGGAAGAACGATGAACGAAGAAGGCTTTCTTGATTCTTCGGGAACCTGGATGCTTGAGAGCTTCAGAGTTTCAGAGTTTTAGAGCTTCAAGGTTTTGGTGTAATATGAATTGGTCCAATGAAATGAATGAAATTGGCTTCTATTTATAGAATTTTCCAAGGCCTAATTTTGAATATAATATTTCAGATGAAATAAGTCGTTTCTGCCAGGTGTTGACACGTGTCATGTTTGATGACTTTTCCGACTCATTTCAATTTTTCGTCGAGTCACATGCTACGTGTAAAATTTATGTAATACAGGAGCGTTGAAACTTTGATTTATCGGTCAACATTTATTTACCAAAATTTCGATGTCTACAAATGCCTCCACTTCAAGGCGCGTAGTATACATGTGCTTGTCGTGTGTAGGAGATGCATTTTGAAGTCCCTTAATATAGATGTCGATCCAAGGGCCGTCAAGGCTTGATCTTGAATTGGGCTGGAGATTTCTTCAAGGGCTGTTGAGGCTTGATCTTGAATTGGGCTTGAACTTCTTCAAAGGCCGTTGAGGCTTGATCTTGAACTTTGTTTGAAATTTCTTCAAGGGCCGTCGAGGCTTGATCTTGAAGGTTGAAATTGGACCACAAGGAGCTTCATGTGGTAGATGATCTTTGGCTTTGGTAGTGGATGAATTGGCATGTATTTGTTTTTGCGCTTGTTGACTTTCCACAGCTTTGATCTTGAACTGGGTTGGAGGACTTTCTAGATTACTCCAATTGTTGACTTTCCACAGCTTATTCTTGAACTAGATTTAATTCAAGGGTGGTGGACGCTTGATCTTGAATCGAACTTGTGATTTCCTCAAGGGCTGTCGGGGCTTGATCTTGAATTTGGCTCGAACACATGGCAAGCAGGCACGAGGTGAAGGTGACGACTTGTTGTTTTGTTCAATCTTTCTAATTCACACCTGAGCAGTTTGGTCGACGGTATGATCTTTAAGATTGATGGGCTCTTCTTCCAGTTGGTGACTTGATCTTTAAGGATTTGATTCAAGGGTGGTGACTTGGCACGTGCAGCCCACAACACCTAGCGAGTCGACCCAAGAATTTGAAGGTCAAAACGAGTCCTCCACCCAGAGTGATTGCAACCCTGATGATATGAGATACTCTTGCTTTCGAAGAAGTAGCAGATGAATCGGCACGTGCTTTGTTGTGCTTGTCTCCACATGCTTCAATGTATCATTTTCCCTTGCCTTATCTATTCTTCTGGCAGAATGTGGCATCTTCTCGAGTTCCTCAGCTCAGACTCCTTCTGCTGAGTTGACTGTGCAGGCTGCATTCTTCTCTGCTTGTTTCTTTTGCACGTTGTCTCCACATGCTGCAAGGTATCATTTTCACTTGCCTTATCTGTTCTCCAGGCAGATGTGGCAGGTTCTTTGGAAGTATAGCAGCAGTGGAAGACGAGTACTCGAGAGCAGTGCTAGGTAGGCAATCAGGGAAGGGTTCCAAGCAGTCGGTTCCTTACCTGAGTTTGAGTGGAGGTTCCGGCATATTGCTTTCTTTATCCTTGTCTTTGCAGGTAAGAACAAGGACAAAGGAAATGACATGAAGAACGCATGATATGAGATACTCTTGCTTTTTACCATGGTGATATGAGATACTTTTGCTTTGGTGTCATTTGTTTGCAGATGTACCCCAAGGAATAAGGAACATTGGGTGACTCGAGAGGCTTCGTTGGGAAGGCATTCTCGGAGATGAAGAAAGGTTCTGTATGTCTGCCTTACTATGGAGGGTGAATGTGGACAGTTATAGGAAGTTCTTTAATACCTGTAGAGGTACTATTCTTTCACTCGTGTTGGTAACCATTGCGTGATTGATCAGTATGGCTTCACGTGCTTTGTTCTTTATCAGAAATCTTCGACAAATTATCCGTAATTTGCGCCAAGCTGAGTGTGCATGTGATAGGTGTTGACGAGGCTGAAAAAGATTGGCGCCTCTTCGATATCTGGGATTGGCGCTTCGACAAATTACCCGTGATTTCCGCAAAGCTGAGTTTGCGTGTGACGGGTGCTGACGTGTCTGGAAAAGCAAGATGCCTCTCCAATTTCTGAGCTTGCCTCTTCGATTTTTGAATTGGCCTCTTCGAATTCTGAGCTCGCCTCTTCGATCTCTGAAATCCCGTCGAGTGCTGATTTTTATAGAGGCACGCAGTTCGTTTCAAAGCACACTTGAATTTTCGCTTGTAGAAACTCCCTTCTTGCACTTCTAAGATCTTGATTTGTCCGACTTCTTCTTTCTTCAACACCTTTGAAAATGTCTGGACCCTCCGACCGTCGTTTTGATTTAAACCTTGGTGAAGAGGCAGTCCCGCCTTCTCCAGACAACATATGGCGCCCATCCTTCATATCCCCTACTGGTTCTCTTACCGTTGGGGATTCGGTGATGAAGAATAATATGACCGTTGCGGTGGTAGCCCGGAACCTTGTCACTCCCAAAGATAACATACTACTTTCCAAACGGTCTGATGAGTTGGCTGTTAAGGATTATCTGGCTCTCAGTGTGCAGTGTGCATGTTCTGTGTTTAATATGGCCTAACGTCTATTTGCTCGAACCCGTCAAGTTGAATCATTGGCAGCTGAAGTGATGAGTCTCAAACAGGAGATTAGAGGGCTCAAGCATGGGAATAAACAGTTGCACAGGCTCGCACATAACTATGCCTCAAACATGAAGAGGAAGATTGACCAGATGCAGGAATCTGATGGTCAGATTTTACTTGATCATCAGAGGTTTGTGGGTTTGTTCTAAAAATAGTTGCCTTCGTCTTCTGGGGCTGTACCGCGTAATGAAGCTCCAGATGATCAACCTCCGGCTCCTCTTCTTCCTGGAGTTCCAACGAGTGATGAGGCGCCACCTGATCATCCTTGAAGATCCCCTCCTGTAAATTTGATTTGACTTTTTTTTTCTTTTTTTTCTTTTTTTTAGGTATGTATAACGCAAATTTATGTAAAATTTGTCAAAAGCACCAAAGGACTTTACGATTACTATTTTTTTTTTTCACATGGTGTCGTCCACCAACATTTTTTTATTTTTTTTTTAGTTTTTTGCTTTCGGTGGTGCTCACACCACCACCACTAACTAGATGATGGCCACCATAATCATACCGCACCATGACTTTATTTTTTATTTATTTTTTATTTATTTTTAATATTATATCTACTTTTTTTTTCTTTATATATGGTGCTCTGCAAGGCTGGATTTGTGGGTGAAAACCCAGGTTGAGTCAGAGAGATAGAAGAAGGAGGAGCACGGAGGAGGTAGGTGTGGAGGAAGGTGGCGCTAGCCACATAGGATGATGGGCCCGCCGTGTTTCTTGCTGCTGACCATTGATTCAACAGGGCCTGGCATTTTGTGTGTTAGACCAAAAAGGCAACAGAGCTCAGGTGTCGACCTGCGGTAAAGAGGAAAAGCATGGATGTGGTGGATGATGAGAGACAGGAGATTTGCAGGAGGAGGCCCTCATGAACACCAGCACCGCCGATGACCCTTGGAATCGCCGTCAGCACCGTCAGCACCATGTGCGCTCAGTACCACTTGCAGCTCGGCTTGCTTCCCGCCGCCGCGCATCCAAATGTAGCCCCGGCAATTGTCAGCACGTGGAGCATGATCATGAAGAAGCCGCATACCGACGACAGCAACTTGAGAGACAGAGTCAGAAAGATGCAACTAAGGGTAAGGGACCAGGCGACGGTGAGATGGAGGTGTGGGTGTATACAGGAGGTCTCGAGGCAGACGTAGCGGCAGGGCTGAGCGTGTGCGTGGAGTAGCTCAAGGTCATTAAACGGCAGCATACTGAGCAAAAGCTAAGCCAACGATGCATGAGATGAGTTCGAAGTTCGAACAAGGCAGCAAGCAGCGATGGACCTGCACCGGCACCGACCACCAACTTTCTCAAGGTCCAGGCAGCCACAACGTCACCATCCCTTATACTCTTTGGCAACTCACAGGTTCATCTTTTCGAGGAGATCAAGGTGGTTGGTTGATCCCTGGAGCTTCGATTTGACCATGGCGGAGACGCTGTCGAAGAGTCGACGATAGACTTGGCGAGCTCGTTCTTTTGCTCTTCCTTCTCATCAGCAACCATTGGGATTTAGAATTTTGGGTTTAGTTGGAGTGGGTGAGCAGAGGTTGGAAGGTTTGGATTGAAGGGTCCGGAGTGCCTTTGAAGCCTCTGGGAGACTCTGAAGTTGTTTTTAGAAGATCTAAGCAACAATCCACGAGCAATGTCACCTCCGACGAACTCAGGTTTTTTTTTTTTTTTTTTTTTTTTACACTTCGAGAAGCTGATGCAGGCGCGACCGTAGAACCTGGCGAGGAAAACGGATGCTGCATCTTGATCGACGGCTTTTAGCAGTTTCACCAATGGATTCTCCTTCAGTTGCTGGATTTGTATATTAGGTCGAGAAACTGGCGCTAGTATGGGCTGCACATGGCATTTGGGTTGTGTTCCTCATCTGCTAAGACTTGTGTAGATGGGCTCGCAGATTGGTGACCGTATGGTGGGCCTGCGAATATGTTTGGTAGATTCGTACCTGGGCTTGCTGGTTTTTGGAAAGAAGGGAGTTTTGGACCGGCCAGAAAGACCCCATTTTAATATATATATATATATATATATATATTATTTTTTTTTGTACAAAGAATTTGTAATAACATCAAACTTTTAATAAAATCTTTATTCCTTATTTTGATGTGATGAAAGGAATCTTTTAATTTTGAGAAGACAGAGCATGATGCCGGGACCTCACGAAGCTTCTAGAGACGTGGTAGTGCTTGTGCAAGAGACTGCAATGGGGTTTTGCTGTGTAATGCCTTTTGTTCACAGTCTTTTTCCCTCGGTGGTGCGCTGTCGTGTGGAATTGTGCAAGAGCCTGCAGCGAGACTTAGTTGCGTGATGCCTTTCGGTCACAACTTTCCTCGGTGGTGACGTTGATGTGCTTCTTGCCTCCGCTTGGAAAAAATTGTCTTGTAGCTGCCCTTCCCTCGATTGAGGAGGGATCAAGTCATGCCATTGTTCAAATGGGTGATGGATTGCTTGTGGCGGTGGTTTTGATGATGATTTTGCCGTACATAGTTTATGCTCTAATGGGCCAGAAGCGTTGGTGTTACCTTTTATGCTCGTGCAGACCAGAAGTGTTGGTGTTGCCTTTTATGCTCGTGCAGACTAGGAGCGTTTGGTGCCATTTGCAGTTTCAACTCATGTAGACGAGGAGCTTGGGTTGTCACCTTTTATGCTCGTGTAGACCAGGAGCGTTGGTGTTGCCTTTTATGCTCGTGCAGACCAGGAGCATTTGGTGCCATTTGCAGTTTCAACTCATGCAGACGAGGAGCTTGGGTTGTCGCCTTTTATGCTCGTGCAGACCAGGAGCGTTGGTGTTACCTTTTATGCTCGTGCAGACCATGAGCGTTGGTGTTGCCTTTTATGCTCATGTAGACCAGGAGCGTTGGTGTCCTGCAATTTAGGCTCCCTTGGACAATGAGCTTTGTGAATTTGTCAAACGATCCTGGAGAGGCATTCCTTGCAATTTTCATAGCAATGAGTCTTGACTGAGTGATTGAAGAAGTCTTCAGGAAATAAATCGCGCATCGTGATGGGGATAGACGATCTATGTGTCGAAATTTCATCATCTTCAACACGTTCACGTTGCTTTGAAGGTTGACAAGAGCTGTTTTACCCCCTTTTCGATTGGCGGACTTGTGGAGGAGACGTATGCGTCTTGTGTAATTTCTTAGGAGTGACTTGAGTCCATCCTTCAACTTTGCTTGTCTTGGAGGATGCCCCCGGCGGTTGAGGTAAAAACTTTGAGTCCGAAGAGCTAGAAGTGATGGTGGTATAGTTTGACTTCACAACATCATTAAGATCTAGGTCGATGATTCCTTTCTGAGCCAGCTTCATGATGAGATCTTTCAGCATGAAGCACTTTTCTGTCGGATGACTGATGAAGTGGTGGAATTTACAGTATCTTGGACTGTTGGTACGATTCATCTCTTCAGGCCGTCTGCACTCAGGCAAACCGATCACCTTCTTGTCCAACAGGTCATCCAGCATGGCAACCACATCAGAGTCGGGGAATGGATAAGTCTTCTCCTCAAGCTCCTTCAAAGTGCGTCTACGTATCTCTTGATCACGAAAAGCTTCAACTTGAATCGCCTTGCCTCGTGTAGAGATTTTGACAGGAGCTGCTTGACCGTCATTGCTTCCTTGGTGGGTTTCCACGCAATCTTCTCCACCTTTGGCCTAACAACTTCGTCATTCTTGTAGTCGGCGATTGGTTCTTTCTTCCTATGATGGGCGATGCTTAACTCCATGTCATGGGCGCGAGTGGCTAATTCCTCGAAGGTCCGTGGTTTAATGCCTTGAATGATGTATTGCAAACCCCATTGCATGCCTTGGATGCACATCTTGATTGAAGAGGTTTCCGAGAACCTGTCTTTACAGTCGAGGCTTAGAGTGCGCCTCAATGACTGGCTCGTCCTTCCACTGCTTTGTGCTCATTAGCTCTAGCATGCTCACAGTGCGGCGGATGCTGTAGAAGCGGTTGAGGAATTCCCGCTCCAATTGCTCCCAGCTGTTGATGGACTCAGGCTCTAAGTCCGTGTACCACTCAAAGACGTTTCCTTTCAGCGAGCACACAAACTGCTTGGCGAGGTAGTCCTCTTCGGTCCCTGCGTTGTTGCAAGTTTCAACAAAGTGGGTAACGTGCTGTTTCGGGTTTCCCTTTCCATTGAATTGCATGAACTTTGGCGGTTGATAACCCTTCGGCATCCTTAAGGCGTTAATCTTATTTAAATACGGCTTCGAGTACAACCCTGAGGTATTTGAGCTCCCTTCGTACTGTGCCTTGATGGTGTTGGTGATCATCTCCTGCAGTTGCTGGATAAAAAGAGATCCCATGAGTGCCGATGCTTGGTCTGGCTCTGGCTTCACATCAATTTTCTTCACCGGAGGCTCATCTTCTCCGCCAGCTCCTCCCTTTAGTGGATCATCCTCTGGGTCGGGTTTCTCGCCGTCCTGCGCCTCCAGTCGGTTGACTAGTGCTGCAATTTGCAAGTCTTTTTCTTCCGCAGTTCGGGTTAGCCTTGCGATTGCTTCATTCATTTGAACCAGCTGCTCATCGATTGAAGTTGCTCAAGTGGTCATGACTTGCATGGCTGAATTGCCGCTTGAATCGGCATCAGAGAGCATGGATTCGGATTATTTCCTTGGGCTTTCCCCCCTCGGTGCCCTTAGTAAGGCTAAGGTGATCACATGCTCGTGCCTTGGGTGCTCTTGTTCCTTTGGCAGAGTTGATGCAGAGGTGAAAGAGGCGGCATAAGTAGCTCTTGCCTTGCTTCGAGTCGTGATGCCCAAAGTGACACTACTTGCGACGAGGACGCTCTTGTTCTTTGCGCCGATTACGGGAGTAGTTTGAGCCTTCCTTGATGCCATTAATTTTGGAAGTGTGCTTTGAATTTCTTGAACGAAGAAAGAGATGAGAGGTAGAGATAGTCCCACTTGGCGTGCCATGTGAACACGAAAATTTTCTGAACCAAACGAGACAAGAACACGTGTACAAAATAATATTCGTATTTGATGATTTTGGGTTACAATCTCTCTCAAATTTGATCTTCTGATTCGATCTCCGTAAGGTGTTGATTTGTGGATGTGCGATTGATCCAAAGGGCCGTTGGGCTTGATCTAATGATGAACGTTCTTCAAGGGCCGTGGGCTTGATCTTTGAAGGTGGATTTGAGCAGATCTTCAAGGAGCCGTTGGGGCTTGATCTTGAGGATAAGTGTTTTTTTAAGGGGCCGTTGAGGCTTGATCTTGAATAACGGTGATGAACGGATCTTTAAGGGCTTTTGGGCTTGATCTTGAAGAACAGTGATGGACGAATCTTCAAGGTCTTTTGGGCTTGATCTTGAAGAATAATGATGAACGGATTTTCAAGGGCTTTTGGGCTTGATCTTGAAGAACGGTTGGATGTATGGATTTGTTGACGTTGTTGATCCAAAGGGCCGTTGGGGCTTGATCTTAAGATGAATGTTTCTTTAAGGGCCGTTGATGCTTGATCTTGAATAATGGTGATGAACGGATCTTCAAGGGTTTGATCTTGAAGAACAGTGATGAACGGATCTTCAAGGGCTTTTGGGCTTGATCTTGAAGAACAGTGATGAACGGATCTTTAAGGGCTTTTGGGCTTGATCTTGAAGAACGGTTGGATGTATGGATTTGTCGACGTTGTTGATCCAAAGGGCCGTTGGGGCTTGATCTTAGGATGAACAGATGATGAACGATGAACACTTTCTTCAAGGGCCATCAGGGCTTGATCTTGAATTGGTGGAAGTTCTTCAATGGGCTTTTGGCGCTTGATCTTGAATTGGTGGATGATTGTTGATTCAAGGGCCGTCGGGGCTTGATCTTGGAAGAACGATGAACGAAGAACGAAGAAGGCTTTCTTGATTCTTCGGGAACCTGGATGCTTGAGAGCTTCGGAGTTTCAGAGTTTCAGAGCTTCAAGGTTTTGGTGTAATATGAATTGGTCCAATGAAATGAATGAAATTGGCTTCTATTTATAAAATCTTCCAAGGCCTAATTTTGAATATAATATTCCAGATGAAATAAGTCGTTTTTGCCAGGTGTTGACACGTGTCCTGTTTGATGACTTTTCCGACTCATTTCAATTTTTTGTCGAGTCACATGCTACGTGTAAAATTTATGTAATACATGAGCGTTGAAACTTTGATTTATCGGTCAACATTTATTTACCAAAATTTCGATGTCTACACTTATATATTTAAAAAATAAGCATACTGATATACTACAAAATTCAAATTCCAAAATTTACGAGTATGACGAAAATGTATATAAAAATTGTGATATGATCCAATTTGATTCTGAAATTTTGAAACGAAATTAAAAGGTAGTTTCCAATCCGATCCTTGCCAAAGACACCCCTACAGCAAATCAACCATCTGATGTTGACGGTAGTTTCCGATCCAGTCCTTTCCAAAAATACCGCTTAAACTCTAAATACAATGCCGCCTTCCACAATAGCTGAATAGGTGTTAATAGTTGAATATGAAGTAGGTTTATTTTTTATTTTTTATTTTATTTTATTTTTTATAATAGTGTAAAAATGAATGAGTACAATGAATGCTTGGGTTTGTTTATTCGGATCTCCATAAAATTTTATAGTGGATTTCAATTCGATCAAAGATAAAAAAGGCATCATACACTATAAGAGCAAGTCCACCCCTAAGGACTTTGTGCCAGCACCCAGCCCATTTATCCACTCCAGTGAACAATAACAGACTCCAATGAACAGTAATAGGCTAATGCATCTCCACCCCTAAAAAAATGCGCTGGCACCCAGTGAAAAAATGCGCTGGCACAAACGATCTCCACCCCTACAAAATGCGCTAGCACCTAGCCCATTTAAAATATTTTTAAATTTTTTCTAAAAGAATAAAAAATAAAATAGTTTTAATTTCGGATAGGATTTTTAACCAATCTCGTCACGCCTCGTGTCATTATCTGAACGTACTATTTTGTGAATAGATTTCCGCTAAGATTTTCAACCAATCCCGACACGCCACGTGTCACTTCCGTTTTACAATCATTTAGTTAAGATTTCGATAAGATTTTCAACCAATCACGTCATGCCACGTGTCATTATCCGAACGTACTATTTTGTGGATAGATTTCCGATAGGATTTTCGACCAATCTCGACACGCCACGTGTCACTTCCGGGTTACAATAATTTAGCCAAGATTTTGATAAGATTTTGAACCAATTACGTAGTGCCACGTGGCATTGTCCAAAACCTCATCCTTTCTTTTTTTGTCCATATAAACCTTACATCCCTACATCCATCCTCACTCCAAGCTCAATCCTTCTTTTTAGCTCAGAATCATTGTTCATCGTTTTCCAATCTTGTGTTCTTATTACAATGTCTTCTTCAAGAAGAGTGTATAAACAGTTGCAGGAGCAACAGAAAAGGTTGTTGGCACAACAGGCACAATTGGCCAATCTCGAGGAAGGTGGAGGTGGAGATGAGGCTTTCTTTATGGAGGAGGATGAGGATGATCACCATAGAAGACAGAATGCCTCACATTTCCGCTGTGTCATGGAAGCCGTGGGTCAGATAGCCAAACCAAGACGTGCTGCAAACCTCGATAGAAAAAGGGAAAAACGAGGTAAAGATTTATTGGAAGATTATTTTATTCCGAATAGCATATTCCTTGATCATATTTTTAGACGTCGTTTTAGAATGCAACAAAATTTGTTCGACAAAATCATGAGTGATATTTGCAATCATGATCCATACTTTGTGCAAAAAGAGGATGCTTTTCATGTTCTAGGTCTTATTCCCGAGCAAAAAATTACGGCATCCTTATGAATGCTTGCATATGGAGCATCTGCAGATCAAGTGGACGAGATCGCGAGGATGGGAAAAAACAACTGTTCTAGAGTCTCTGATGCCGTTTTGCTCTGCAATTGAAGCCCTTTACACCAAAGAGTACCTCCGGACATCCACGCCAAGGGACATGAGAATGCTTCTGAGGAAGGGTGAGATGCGAGGCTTCCCTAGCATGATTGGAAGCATCGATTGCATGCACTGGACTTGGAAAAACTATCCAAGTGTGTGGCAAGGAGCATATGACGATAGAAAAGGAGCAAAAAACATCATTTTGGAAGCGTGGCTTCATTTGATACATGGATTTGGCATGCTTTTTTTGGTGTTCCAGGAGCTCAGAATGACCTAAATGTTCTTGCCCAATCCCCAGTGTTCGATGAACTGCTGCAAGGAAATCGCCGAGATGCACATATTGGGTTAATGGTACCCAATATGAGGGATCATACTACCTTACAGATGGCATTTACCCAAGGTGGTTAACATTTGTCAAAACAGTGCCACATCCACAGATTGAAAAGGAAAAACACTTCACAAAATGTGTAAAAAGGATGTCGAGCGTTGTTTTGGTATTCTGCAAGCTCGTTGGACGATTGTCAGGGCTGCAGCTAGAATTTTTTATGTCGAGGCTCTTCGATCCATCATGATGACGTGTATTATTCTCCACAACATGATTGTTGAAGATGAGTATGATTATGATGTCGTTGATGAATATGAGCCAGATCCGATGAACAACTCAAGAACACGTATCTACTGTGCTCATGACCGGACCGAAGATCCAGTGCAACACGAGCCGTTGGAACGTGATGGACGTTACAATGAATTGATCGTTCAGCGGTACACTGATGTGCAAGAGTCATACTGGCACGTAACCTGCCAGAATGACTTGATTGAGCACTAGTGGGGATTGCATAAAGGCGAAGATAATTAAAATGAGGCTTGTGGTTGAAGAATAAATTGTATTTTTTTTTAAGTTTATGTAATTCTATGTAGTGTGTTTTATTTTTAAGTTTATTTGGTGAGTTTATGTAATTCTATGTAGTGTGTTTTGTTTTTAAGTTTATTTGGTGAGTTTATGTAATCTTATTTCATGTGTTTAAATAAAGTACAAAAATAAATAAATAAATAATTACATTAAAATTGCATAATAAATAAAAATAAATAAAGTTTTAAAAATAAATAAGAAATAACATAAAAATTACATAAGAAATTAAATAAAGTTCAAAAGAAAAAAAGAAATAACATAAAAATTACATAAGAAATTAAATAAAGTTCAAAAGAAAAAAAACATAGAAAAAACATAAAAATTACATAAGAAATTAAATAAAATTCTAAAAAAATAAGAAATTACATAAAAATTATACAAAGTCTCTCGAGTTAGGATATGTGGTGCTAGGATCTTGGTTGCCATGATTTGTGTAGCTAGAACCCCCTTGACTTGTTTCCGCATCTCTTGCACGCCTCCTTCACATGACATCTCTTTTTTTCCGATGCCCAAAAATATTTAGAATTCGGAGACAGTCCTACTAGAGACTTGCTCATAGTGTCACGATCTGCTTGAGCCATCCTTTATTCTCTAAGCATTTCATTTTCTCGATGAAGTGCTTCTCTAACCAGCTCGTTCTCTCGATTAACTATTTCTCTTTGTCTTTCAGCCGCCGCATCACGGGCCTCAGTAGCTGCTATTATTGCTGCCATAGCAGCAACTTTTTCCTCATCTCTAGCCTTTTCCCATGCCATGTTTAGTTCACCTTGGCGAGTAAGTTCCTCCATATATTTAGTGTAGTCATTTTTGGAAGAACTACATTTTTTCTTTGATGCCTTTTTACCTTGAGGCCTAAGGGACTGACGAGTCGGTTGGGTCTCGGGCACTTGTTCAGGCGTCCCTTCCGTGTCTTGAAATGTGTCAGCTTCTTGTTCGGCCATGTCTGGTCCTGGAGAACTATGTAGACCCATACTGTGCATGACAACTTCTGGACCGGTTGCCACAATTTTGTATTTAGGGCAATCTTTGACAATTTGCCAACATTCCCATCTGGTAAATGATTTGTTCTGGTTCTTTGAATTGTAGAATACTTGAGCCTGTAATGTCTATAAAAATGTGGGATAAGATAGTGTTAAAAAATGTGGGTGTAACACAAATAAATAAATTCAAAATATTGAAACGGGTGGAATGCATATAAATTGCATAAAAATGACATAAGAAATTAAATAAAATTACTTTAGAGATTAAATAAATTAAAATATTGATATGGGTGGAATGCATATAAATTACATAAAAATGACATAAGAAATTACATACGAAATTAAATAAATTAAAATATTGATGTGGGTGGAATGTGTATAAATAAATAAAAATATCGTCACCTGATCCGCTAAACTTGTCCCACTACGGAGGTTACCAAAAGCATGAGAGATGGTGTTTTTCCAACAAGTAAATGATGCGTTGAGTTTTTTCCAATGACCTTGAAGACCTTGACTAGTTCTGGTGTCTTTTCCATGTACATCGCAAAACGCTTTCGTAATTTTACTCCACATTTCTCGCTTATCCATCTCATTACCCGTAATCGGGTCATGAGTAGTGTGAACCCAACATTCACACAACGTAACATCTTCAATGAGCTTCCACGAAGACATTTTTTTCTCTTAAAGTGTAGAAAATATTGAAATGTAGATAGTATAGAAAGTGTAGAAAATATTGAAATGTGGTGTAAAGGTGGAAGATGAGGGTTAGGTATTTATAGGAAAAAAATAACATTTTAAAAAATTTTCTGTATTTTTTTTTAAATTTTCTGTATTTTTTTTAAATTTTTAATAAATTTTAATATAGTTAATTAATCTAGACCGTTGGATTTGAAAAATATTCAAATCCAAGAGCCAGGGAGTTGCCACGTGGCCAACGGTCATATTTCTGACCGTTGGGCCTTTTTATTTTATTTTATTTTATTTTATTTTTGTGAAAAAAACGTGGACCGTTGATCTATGATCGAATGGTCCATTTTAAAAGTTAAATTTAAAAATTTTTTACCGTTGGAAATCCAACGGTCTACAAAAAATAGCCGTTGGAAATCCAACGGCTATGAGCATGCCGCATCACTCATAGGGCTCCGGAGCACAAGTGGGCTGACAGCCCTCTGCAACCTTGTCGGCTACTCGCCCTGGGCGTGAGTGTCATGCATGCGCCAGCCAAATAGGTCGGCTCTTGGGCCTGTCAAAATTGGGCTGGTCTGTTGCATGGCTTGGGCTGGGTGCCAGGCAACTTTGTGGGGTGGAGTTAATGGACAGACCCTCAGTGGGTTATGTTGACTGGGTACTGGGCAAAGCAAGCCCCGGTGGACTTGCTCTAATTACAAATGATTTTCAATCCTCTAATAACATGTCACCAATCAAGTTCAGAGGTTGCCCGTACGGAATGGTGTCCCATTCTTGCTTATTTCGTATCCGGCCAACCTATGAACGACATGATTTGCTTCTCTACAAGCATAAGTCAATTTGGAAGATGTGTCAAACTATGAAGAAAGCCCCTATTTATATCATGGGCCCTACAAAGATTTATCTTCCTATCCTGCATTTGTCAGGCTAGATAATAACACATAGCTAGCTTTGGAAGTTTTATATGATTTATTTTTAAGAAAAACTAATTAAAAGAACTTGAAAAGTTTTAGTTTTAATAAAGAACCATGTTATAAGTTTTGTTTAATAATTACTACAAGGCCCATAGTAAAGTAGTTCAACTAAAAATGGCCTAACTATAATAAATTATGATTTGTCGATTTTACCCCTAACTTTTTAGGTTGAGTTCCAGATTTTCATTGTTAATGGAGTTCATTGTTGTTTTGCAGACCTTCTTCTTTTTTTTGGAAACAAAAATGTAGATCCTCATGCTATTTAATTTATATTTTGTATTATTTTGTTGAAATGTGATCGTCGTTATTATTCATAGTGTATTTGAGGTACTGTTTTTCAATTTTTCTTCGTTAGTGGAGTTCATTGTTTGTTTCTTCAGAAAATAAATTTGAGATATGCATGCTATTCAATAATAACAACAGGTCACTGTTTCTGGACTGTAAAAATAAACTATTTTTGGATTTTAAGTAACATTGTTTCTGGAATCTAAGTCTCTGTTTTTGGAATCTAAGTTACTCTTTCTAGAATCTAAATCACTGTTTCTGGATCCAAATGAAATAGACACATTGTTTCTTAAATGTAAGCTAGAAAAGAAATAGTGAAATTCACTGTATTTGGATTTAAAGCAAAATAAGCACATTGTTTCTTAAATATAATCAATTGATACATGAAAAAAAGAAATAGTCAAAGGTTAAAGCATAGACTGTTTCTGGAATCTAAGTCACTGTTTTTGGAATTTAAGTCACTATTTCTGGATTTTGTTTCCGGCCAACCTATGAACGACATGATTTGCTTCTCTACAAGCACGTGTCAATTTGGAAGATGTGTCAAACTATGAAGAAAGCCCCTATTTATATCATGGGCCCTACAAAGATTTATCTTCCTCTCCTGCATTTGCCAGGCTAGATAATAACACGTAGCTAGCTTTGGAAGTTTTATATGATTTTTTTTTTTAAAGAAAAACTAATGAAAAGAACTTGAAAAGTTTTAGTTTTAATAAAGAACCATGTTATAAGTTTTGTTTAATGATTACTACAAGGCCCATATTAAAGTAGTCCAACTAAAACTGGTCCAACTAAAACTAGCCCAATTATAATAAATTATGATTTGTCGATTTTACCCATAACTTTTTAGGTTTTGTTCCAGATTTTCGTCGATAATGGATTTCATCATTGTTTTGCAGACCTTCTTCTTTTTCTTGGAAACAAAAATATAGATCCTCATGTTATTTAATTTATATTTTGTATTATTTTGTTGAAATGTGATCGTCGTTATTATTCATAGTGTATTCGAGATACTGTTTTTCAATTTTTCTTCGTCAGTGGAGTTCATTGTTTGTTTCTTCAAAAAATAAATTTGAGATATTCAATAATAACGACGGGTCACTATTTTTGGACTTTAAAAATAAACTATTTCTGGATTTTAAGTAACACTGTTTCTGGAATCTAAGTCTCTGTTTTTGGAATCTAAGTTATTCTTTCTAGAATCTAAATCATTGTTTCTGGATCCAAATGAAATAGACACATTGTTTCTTAAATGTAAGCTAGAAAAGAAATAGTGAAATTCACTATATTTGGATTCAAAGCAAAATAAGCACATTGTTTCTTAAGTATAATCAACTGATACATGAAAAAAAAAAAAATAGTCAAAGGTTAAAACATAGACTATTTTTGAAATCTAAGTCACTGTTTTTGGACTTTAAGTCACTATTTTTGGATTTTGGTTCATTTCTTTCCAAATATAATGTTTGTTTGTGCACGGACAAAACAAACATTGTATCTGATTTTTTTTTCTTTCAAAAAATAGTGTTATGTTTTGGGTTCTTCAGAAACAGTTTTATGTTGTTGTTCTTTTTTTTTTCTTCTAGACACTTTTTCGCCGATTTTTGCCAGTAAACTTCTTTGAACTTGTTTCGGTGGCTTTAGTTCGATGAATGCTTCTTTTTTCAACTTTGATTTGAACTTTGATTTGGTTGTTTTTGAAATGGGGGAATTCAATTTGATAGGAATACAGGGAGTTATTATGGCGGTTTCGTGCTGAGTTAATGTTGGTGAAGAGTCAGGACAATATCAAATCATTTAGGGGTATTTACGGAAGTGTAGATTTGTAGTGGGTTGGACTTGTAAGTTTGACCCGTGGACAAGAGTTTTGGATGATTTTTTTATTAAACTTTGAGCCATTTTGGTTAAATAACATTTTGGGATGGTTTTTGGTTAAATATTTGTTGGCCCAAATCCTTTTCATTAAAGCTCATTTTAAAAAAAAAAATCTATTGGGAACATGATTTGATACACTAAGTGTAATAATATAATTAGTGTTGTAGGCATAATTTACGGAACGATTATGGAGGCCAGAGAGAGAGAGGGAAGGTGCGGCAATAGTAGAGAGAAAGAGAGATGTGTAATTGTGGGTGTGTTCTATTCCACCACATTGTGTCTTTATTTATAGTGGTAGGATATGTAAAAACCTTTACCTTTAGGATTACAACATTTAATAGGTAATCTATTCCTAATAGGAATATAAGATACATTCTTATATCTACTAGGATTTACACAATCACATTCCTAATCTAATAGGACTGCAACACTCCCCCTTGAGTGTGTAAATACTTAAGTAAATGGCGCATCAGGTCTTCAGTGATGGAGTAAGTACAGTTGATGAAGTCGTCGGCACAATGAGTGAATGAGAGTCTCAGATCAACGGAAGAATGCATAAAAAGGTAAAACTCGCAAAACCTAGCTATGGTGAAACCCAAGGTGGGAGAAAACCCATAGACTAAGGAGAAAAGTGAGAAGTTACATTAAGTCAAAACTATACGTCTTTTGGATGCAAGTAGAAGAGCTCACAAGGGTATGATCAGCCCAAGATGGGTGCCTCATTAAAACCTAGTTAGGTAGCAAAAAACCCAGTGGGAAAAATGCTCCTAATTGTAGTGAAAAAGCGTACATTAAGATCAAGTGAGTATACTTCTGGATACTCCCTCTGAGTTTAACATGACTTCTAAATGAGAACTACAAGCATTTGCATATGAATAGTTAGGCATACCAATATCTCAGACAAGCTTTTGGAAGGTTGACTTCGGCAGTGATGCCATGTAGAGGTCGGCAAGGTTGTTTGGGATCGGTTTGCATGACTTCAATCTCCTGATACTTTGCTGATGTAGATGTAGACGCAATATGTCTTGGTGTTGACTTTGTTGATGTATCATGGTTTGGTCGAGTGGATACATGCGGCATAATCTTCATGGATCGTCATTGGGACTCAACGATGGATGAAAACATAGCAAGTACTTCGAATATGCTTAACAAGAATTCCTAACCATGTCTCACTTGTGGCATAATGAAATAAGGTGAGTCTTGGAATGATTTGAAGATTTTGCAACTAAGGTCATATCATAGACCTCCAGGATATTGCGATATCCCTAACGGTAAAGACATAACCATTTGGGGATTTTGCCTTGTGCGAGTTTGATAAGTAACCTATATTAGCATAACAACAAGACAAGCATCATTTCGAGGATCAAGGGGTTGAATCCGCTAAGATGCGTTAGGATTTACCCATGTAGTACCTTCAGGGTACGTCTTTAATACCAATTCAGTGGTTGCGTGTAGGCGCGGTGTTGCATCTTTACCAAGATCAACAGCGAAGGAGATGTCCTGTCTAAATACAATGAGCTAAGTACAACGAAATGCAAAGTTGAACTTAGATATGGAATTTCGGATTCCATAACCTCTTCAAGAGTCTCATTTGCATATAACGTATGAACGATCATAAGTATACTAATGGGTAACACATTCGAGGTATAGTTCGACTGGTAGACCAAAATATCGTTAGAACAACACTTGAACTTCAAGTTAAAGCATAAACGAGTTTTCCCAAGATCCTTCATCTCAAATTCCATCTTCAGGTGCGAGGTAGTTTTCTCAAGCTCTTCCAGAGTCTTAGTGAGAAGTATGTCAACGACATAAACTGTAACTCTAGCATTTTGGAATAAGACTTCATAGTTTAACACATAAGGGCATAATGCATATCCAGGACTGATCAAATAATCACTTAGACTGGTATACCACATCCGTCGGATTGTAAGTGAACGCCTCAAACAAGTTAAGATGGTGTTCCATGGTTTTAGAACTATTTGAACCAGTTCATGTAATTCTTGGGGAACTTACATGTAAATCTTTGTATCTATATCCCCATGGAGAAAACACTGAAAACACTAACCACATTTCATAATGCTGCTATCAATCATATGAAGTTTGAGAGAAACCTTGCATCGTAAGACGTGCATCATATTGCACTATTTCATTCATCTCATAACGCTTCCTTTCCCACTTGTAACACAACAGGGTTACCTTGGGCAGTGTAGGAACGACAGGTCCAATACACACTTTGGTAAGAAATTTGACTTGGATTGCAACTTTGGTTATCCAATCAGTTCTACGTTGTCACTTAATCAACGGAACATGATTCGACATCGTCACTTTTCATTTATGTCGGTAGCTACCATATAAGTGAAAACATCATCGATGATAATCTCATTTCAATTCCATTTAGCTCATCCCAACTAGTATACTGGACCAAGAACTTTAAGTCTCGGGAGAGATCCAGATTAATCTTATGAGATTAAAATGATTTGAGACAGGGATTGAGTTTAGATTCATTTTTGTGTAGTGTCTTCCTTTTCTAGAGAAGTGAATCCTACGAATCGAATGATCTATTGTGCTCTAGGCCAAGACAGATTGATTGGCTATCTGCCGGTGTACCGGACCGTCTAACAAGGGTGGCATACCCTCCAGGGATGTTGACTCGACATCCGTTTAGTACGTCTATCCTTACAGGCATGTTTGCAATTGATACATGATCTCGTTACTTTAGCTAGATCAGAGGAATGCGTATGGAGCAACATTCTGAAAGTTAGAATTCATTGCACTTACTTATCATACATGTGCGGTACGGGGATCAAGATGAGACCTAGTGGATAACGTCCCTGCAAATTTACATCGTTCTACAGGAATGTTGACGTTATACAGGAACGTTGACGTTCTTATCTCCCCCTAACGACGGGAAGATTGTTCTCATTAAAGTGATAACTCATAAATGAGCGGTAAATAGATCGTGTGCAAGGGCTCTAAGAGGACGAAGGTGAAGGAGAATCATGATCGACAAAAGATATACATCCTTCTTTGAGGACCTATATTGGTACATTGCGACGGCGCAACTTGGCACATGGAATGCTCACCTAAATGCGTAAATACGAAAATCGTCAAGTTCGTACCCAGTAGCCAACTGTAACGTCATATAGGTTGGGTGGCAATGGGCCTCAAGGCGGACCAACATAACTACGTACAAGGATTGCATAGCCCTAAGAAGAAAGTGAAAACTTGGTACGTTTACCAAAATTCGGGTGATTATTTAAATTGCGCTTTATGATCACTAGGCGAGACTCTTTGGGGTGAACATAGGAATTCAATGTTCAATTATAAACCCAAAATACTGCAATACTTTATCAAAAACCTTTGATATAAACTCTCCAACATTATCCAGTCTCCCGGACCTTAAGGGATAAGTAGGGTGGTGAACCCTTTATCGGCCATGAGGTTTAGCAGTAATGTTTGTGGACAAACATGTGACCATTTTGTCGATTCATCAACCAAAACTGTAAGTATTTATATGGTATGCATCCACATATATTCCCTTGAATCCACTGTGAAAAGAGAGTCATTTTGTATCTTTGCTAGGGATGATTTAGAAATCAAATTTTCTAAAACGAGCGGGTTTTGGTAAAGTGTGCTTGTAGGCACAAGATCCTTACTTCGGGTAAGGAGATGCGTCGTAGCATCATTGTTTGACCTAAATGTCCCAAAAGGTCGTGCCAAAACAAGTAAACTGCTCAATCATCCATCTCCAGGCCGGTCACATGTGGTGTGTTCCTAGTTGGGAGACAACTCATTGGCCCCAAATCAAAGCTTCAGGCTCATTTTTGGAGGTAGTGCAAAGATAATCCACTCTATTTTCTTCAGTGGTTCATTTATGATCATTGTCGTCTCGAATATCCTTAAAAACTCAACATTAAGGAGAATTTAAGGTCCCTTAAATGGTGATTCAGTACCATTTATACAACGAGGAACGTGCCAATACTCTTAATCAGGTTGGATAGACCTGAAGTCGTTGTTAGAGATGTGATTTAGGTGTAAAGTTAGTGTGTGTAGTACGCATTCATCCAGATAACTAACTTTCCCACATTCCTACCTAATCACGTGTTTAATTAAATCGGTCACATGTATTAAGAAACATGATTCAATTAACTCATATTCGAGGGCAATATCAATAAGATTATCCATAAGTAAAACATACACCAAACGTGAATCCAAGAACATGGAAAAATGTTCACAAATTAAATGGTTTACTAAGGGGATTCGGCCATCAAGGCCATCCATGTCAAAATTTTATTCTTCCAACGATGTTTGGTGGAGCAAAATTAGTCTCACGTCTTGATTACTAGAATGGTACTCCTTAACAACATTGGTAGGGGAATGAACATGTGCATAACCAATGGTCTATTCCATCGAGACGGAAATAGATTCTGCAGGGTTAAGGTTCGGGAATATTTTCCCTTATTCTTGAAGTTTTTAGGTCTTAGGTACCAAGGATTATGTTTCGGGCATAATGCCACACCTTGGCAGGCCCTGATTCTACCATATGTTGTAAAAAGAAACTTAAAATTTGATTATGAGAGAATATGCCATTAGGTGTATCCCTGTCGAAGCAGTGCATCACCATTCGGTAGGCTTTGATCGAACTAGGTCAAGCTATTCGGTAGACTCTAGTCGAATTGAGTCCATACCGTTATCTCACGTTGGTGGTAGTAATCAAATCCGAGAATTTGGAAAACTTCCGCTATCTACACTTCTGTTTCAAGGGCGAGTTAGAAACAAGGAAGGACGAGAAAAGTATTCTCCAATCAAAATTCGATCGGATTTATAAACTTCAGAATTGTACTTATTCACGAATGTAATCATGATGTGCTTCAGACAATATTTTTCATGATTAAGTGGTCGATAGAAGTGAGTCAAAGAGCCATGGAATCCTCTTTTGGGAGGTATTTCCATTTGTAATGCTTTGGGCATAAGTCTTCAAATGAAGATTATGGCGGAGGCTTATTCAACTCTTTCTTGCCATTGTTTGCTTCAATGGTTTCTTAGCTTCTTGATAGTGAAATGGACATTTCACGTCTTGTACCCCACATAAAGTGGTTTCTATTAGAAACGTCCAAATCAGGAAAATCGAACTTGTGACGGTTCAACAATCCATTGAATTGGAGGGAACAAGATTGTGATTGGTGCTATGGGAACGAATCATCCATAAGCATCAAAGTTAGAACATTCGAGTTCTAAGACATGGTTGTCATGAAAAAACGTCGGGTTTTCATGGGTGTATTGTTTTATGAAATCTTCGGGTTTCAAAGGCACTAGATTTGAAACTACAGGTTCAATTTAGTTTATGAACGTTTAGCTCATAAAAGAGAGATTCCTGCAAGAACACATAATGCAATATACAACTAAATGTAGTGGATTTGAAGTTCTTCGGGAAATCAAATGTGAAAGCTTCGAAACTACGAAAGTAAGTCAACTGTTCAAAATATAAAAATAAATTATTGAATTGTTAATGTCCAAAAGTGATCTTTAGGTTAATAATTTTGGATTCATTATCAGATTAATGGATTGTAGGTCGCTTTTAATTAATTCAATAGATCGGGACCATTTGTGGTAGATCGTAGAAGCAAAAATAATAATAACACGCGGGTTAAAATTATTTAAAATGCTAAATAATAGCGTTGGGTCGAAAATACCATAGTCCAAAAGATAGGGCTGGGTGCCGTGAGCCAAATGAGGGGCTCGAGTTGGGTATGGTTGCAAAAGCAGCCCATGGAATGGTCTTCAGGCTATGGGCCGAGAGCATGGAGCCCATCAGCAGCAGCTGCTAGCTCTTTGGGCTAAAGGAGGGGCACGAATCAGGCCCAGCGAAATGCTGGTTTGCAGGTTGGGTCTGAGGCAACTTAAGCCCAGTAGCCAAAGTTGCTAGCAAGCAAGTCGAGACTGGGGTGAAGCCTAGTGAGTTCACGGGCCAAGGGACACGGGACAATGGGCCAAAATCTGCTGGTTTGGAAGGCCTAGTGGTCTAGATTAGCGCAGCAAAGCCCTAGGGCTGCTGCCGTGAGAGGTCCAAGGTGTCCGTGGTGATGGTGTCGCAAGTACCCATATTTTTTCGACAGAATTAGGGTTTGAAAACCCTAAATTTCTTCTAATTTATTTTATATAATTTGACTCACAATTTCCACATAGTAAATATAATTGTGTAGTGCATGAAACAAATATCTATTGACAAATTTATGAACATATACAATATATATCATAAGGAAAATATAAACATATGAGGTTCATGCATCATGGGGAATGTTTTCATGCTTCATAGTTGATTCAAATATCTTACTTTATTTTAAGCGTACTCGTTGGGCAGAAAACAATAAAAGCCTCTGAATTTGTAGAAGATTCTTCTCGAAAGCCGGAATTGCATCTTTAACGCGTTGTATCACGTTCAACATAAAAAAATTAAATTGAATCAATATCATGTATATCAATTCAATAAAATAATAAATTAATCATAAAAAGAATGATTAAAACGTAATACTCCCCTGATTGAAGAATAAACTCTCTTTAGCGCAGCGTTAAAAGCGTGCTGATAATGTGTTGTAGATATAATTTACTAAACGATTATGGAGGCCAGAGAGAGGGAATGTGCAACAATAGTAGAGAGACAGATAGATGTGTAATTGTGGATGTGTTCTATTCCACCCCATTGTGCCTTTATTTATAGTAGTAGGATAGGAAAAAACCTTTCCCTTTAGGATTACAACATTTAATAGGTAATCTACTCTTTATAGGAATATAAGATACATTCCCATATCTACTAGGATTTACACAATCACATTACTAATTTAATAGGACTGCAACAATTAGTTGAATTTTTTTTTAAATTTTTAACCAATTGCATTATTACATTTGTTGTACCGAAATGTATTTCCAACATGCTAAAACATCTCTCGTTTTATATAGACTTTAAGCTAGTGGATGGTATAGTATAATATTCATAAATAAACTTTTTTTATCAAATCTGCAAATCCTGTGATGTGTCATCCATAGAAAATAAACAAGTTAATCAATACTTAAGTAATAATTCAATCGTTAATAACCATGGCATATAATTTGTAAAATTTAGTATAAATAGTTAGCCTCTTTAGCATTACCTGTTTAACACAAATGTGATTTATCGTGTTTGAAAAAGTGAAATTTGTTGGTTCATTTGGCAAGCAAAATTTAGTGAACACGTTTACGAACTTGCATGTATCTGAATATGCAAAAACAAACTACAGGAGCCAAAAACTCCACTTCACTAAACTTTGATCATGCCTTTTGGTCATAAACTAATTTTCTCCCAATAATCAACCATTAAAAGCTTATATATCAGTTTTTGACCTACATTGCAACTGTAAGATCCCACATCGCTCAAGGGTGAGGATCCTGTAAGCTTTATATGTATATTCCCATCTCTTCGTAGCACGAGACCTTTTGGGAGCTCATTGGCTTCGGGTTCCATCGGAACTCCGAAGTTAAGCGAGTTTGTGCGAGAGCAATCCTAGGATGGGTGACCCACTGGGAAGTTATCGTGTGAGTTCTTAGAAACAAAATCGTGAGGGCGTGGTTAGGGCCCAAAGCTGACAATATCATGCTACGGCAGAGTCGAGCCCGAGATGTGATAATTTGGTATTAGAGCCAATCTTTGGCCAGAAGTGTGCCGACGAGGAAGTCGGCCCCTAAGGGGGATGGATTGTAAGATCCCACATCGCCCATATGTGAGGATCCTGTAAGCCATATATGTATATTCCTATCTCTACCTAGCATGAGGTTTTTTAGGAACTTACTGGCTTCGGGTTCCAACGGAACTCCAAAGTTAAGCGAGTTCGCGCGAGAGCAAACCCAGGATGGGTGACCCACTAGGAAGTTATCGTGTGTGTTCCCAGAAACAAAATCGTGAGGACGTGATCGGGGCCAAAAGCGGACAATATCGTGCTATGGCTGAGTCAAGCCCGGGATGTGGTAGAGGCCCAGACTGGGATGTGACAACAACAAAGAATTAGATACTCAAAAAAATGAACAGTCAGATTTGAGCATTGAGAACCAACTGCTATAAAAAAAAAACAAAACAAAATCATACAACTCCATCATCAAAGCATTTGATATCACGGGGCATCGTAACCACACCCTTTTATACATGCAAAGCCAAACCCTTGATCAAAATTATTATCTACTGTCATTAAAAAATTACGTACATACAAAATTTCAATTCAATTATGCAATTTAACAAAATTGCTGTTACAAATTTTTTGGGTAAATTACACAAAACTACCTCAATTATGGGTTGAACGACAATTTCTTAAGAATTTGTGCCAATGTCAGACCTCTATCAGTTTTTCTGTTAATTTCTGTGTTAAGTGCTAACGTGGCTAGAGACAGGATCCACCCACTAATCCAACTGGATTAAAAAATAATTAAATATATTTTTAATAATTAAATATTAAAAAATTAAAAATTAATTTTTTTATTTATATAAAATTGTGGGACCTCTCTCTCTCTCCTCTCTCTCGCCTCTCTCTCTTCTTCATCTCTGCGCACCTACATCCCCAAAACCCAGAAACCTTCCCACCTGTCCCTCCCCCCAACCTTCCTCCACCACCCTTTCTCTCTCTCTCTCTCTCTCTCTCTCTCTCTCTCTCTCGCCTTTTTCTCTTCTCTCTCTCTAGGCACCTGCATCCCCAAAATCCCAAAACTCATAAACCCTTCCCACCCATTCCCCCCAACCTTTTCCACCACCATTTCTTTCTCTCCTCTCTCATGTGCAGTGTTGTTAGCCACATCGGCGTTGTTGGTGGCGCACAACCCATCGTGGGTGACGGAGGAGGCGCCGAGGATGACCCTAGAGCCGAAATCGACCATCGACCTGAGCAGAATTTTTTTTTTTTTAAACAAAACCAGTTCGTCTTCCCCACCCCCTTCTCCCCACCCGTTGATCCTCTATGCCGGGCCCCACCGAATCAGGCCTTGCATCCTCGTCACCTCATTAATCTTGTCCCAGGCCCGACGGACTAGCTGCAAAAAAAAAAAAAAAAAAAACAAAATCTGGGTTTTTTTGGTCCAATTTTTTTTTTAAATAAAAAGGTGAAGAATGAACTAAGGAAGAAGGTGAAGGTGAAGGTGAGAGAGATGGAACGCAGGGGAGAAAGGAAAGAAAAAGAGAGATGAGTTCGGATCAGGAAGAAAAAGGAGAGAAAGGGAGAGAATTATTGGGGGTGGGTCCCACATGCTTTAAAATAAAAATATTAAAATAATTTATTTTTAATTTATTAATATTTAATTAATATTTTTATCCACTTGGCTAGAAAGTGAGTCCCGTCTTAAGCCACGTCAGCATTTAACAAAAAAATTAACATAAAAACTGACGGAGCTCTGACATTGGCACAAATTCGTAAGATGAGGTATGATATTATCACTTTTAAAAGATGATGTATGATAGTGTCGTTCAACCCTTAATTGAGAAAGTTTTATGTAATTTACCCAAAAAAATTTCATGGGTTGCGATACATATGTATCACTTCCACACTCACTAGTATTTACACAATTTTCTTTCTTTCAGCTATCTCTTTATAAATTAAAAAAAAAAAGTTCTCATATCAAATCAACTATATCCTTGCTTCGTTTCAGCAGGGGGCAGAAAGCTCTCAATTGTCAAACCCCATATATTAAAATCCACCTCATCAATCTGCCACGTTTCCTCCATCTCCCTCTTGTGGTTTGCAGACTGCTCACCATATCTGAACACCTTAACCCTAGTCCTCCCACTGTGAGCAATGTTGACGCCGTCGACGTACTTGTAATCATGTATCACCGACTCGGTGCTTGTCTCCCAAAACACATCCGTGTCGTCCCCTTTTTTCTTCATGCTAAGCAGCCTCGAGTCCTCAAATTTCACCAGTAGACCCGATCGCTGGCTAAAATATCCCCATATTGTGTGGTGAATTATCTCATAATTTGGACCACTCTGTGCCTCACGAATAGCAGGACTTGTTTCAAGCTTCAGAATGAAGCAATCATCGTCGTGGATGATCTTCTCACCAATGCACATTGCGTCTGCGAATAGATTGGCCGTGGCCCTTGGATCCAAACCCTGCATGTGTTCATGTTCATATCACATTGTCAGTGCCACGAAGTAAGTTAATCACTCAAGAGTTGTCAAGAAATGTAAAAATCCTACTTGTATGAACAAATTCTCTGTGTGAACGTACTAATGGGTTTTGAATAGATTGAGAACTTGAACGGATTCAAGTAGATGAAACTAGGTTTTTGATGGTCGAGCTGGCTGGGAGTAGACTTTGTGCACACCATTTTCACCTTCTACGCTCTCTTCATTCACATTTGATTTTTCTTTGATTTATTTGTATCCGATAGCAAGAGAAGTGTACATAAAGTGAAAAAGGGAGTGCACAAATCATTTGTAAAAATATATTTATTTTCATAATTATGTCCAAAGTAAATAAGAAAATGTTAAAAAATGTGTATACATATACCTGCAGAAAACGACGCAAGGGTCTAGGAGGGCCTTGAGAGACGGGTGCTTGTTGGTTAGAGGAATGCCTCCATGAAAGCTTCCCATTGCTTCCACAGATGACCTTGCAGCCAGACACAACAAGCTCTAAGCACCACAAGTCCGGATTCTTTTGCCACAGCACGAAACCACCCCTCTCGTCTGAGCTCCTTTTGACCCCAACGCTCACGTCCCCTTGGTGAAAATCCGATGCACTGATCTTAACCTCGCCGGTCACACACATGCTCGTCACCGAGTTCAGTGCTGGTTGCCCTCCCGTTGCGGCTGTGTACTGTTGCACGATGTATTTGGCTGTTGAAGCTTGCTGTCACATATTGAGTGGAATTATGTGATTATTTCAAGCATAGGAAGGGCTGGTTTGGTATTGTTGTGCTTTGAAAAAAAACTACTTCTGCTGTGCTGTCAGAATAAGCGACTGTGAAATAAAGTTGTAGAGTGTTTGGTAAACTTTTTTGTAAAAGTGCTTTTGAAAAAAAAAAGTAGTATTATAGTGTTTGGTAAACTTTTATGTAAAACAGATATGAAAAAAAACCGGTTTTTCAAAGCTGGGTTTTGCAGCTTCTTGTTTTTGACTTTTTTCACCCAAAAGTGTGAAAAAAAGCTGAAGCTAAATGTTTACCAAACACAAAAAAGCTCCCAGCTTTTATCAGAATCACCTCAGTACCAAACCAGGCCGAAGTGGTCTTCAGATTCTCATTTTTTTCATCTGCACTCAGATTCTCATTATTTAGTGGAATTATTGCTTGATGTATTTCGTTGTTAATTCTTCTCTAATTTATGGACAATACGCAAGTTCTTTATGTACTCATTCGAATGAATTGTCTCAACTCTTCATTAGTTAGAGATTTTATCAATAATATTAACATAACAAGTAAAGATGGTAGATGCCATATAACCATGCATTTTCACGTAACAACAATAGAAATCCGTAACAAAATGTAAGTAAATAATAACTATCAGATGGATTGATGATTCTTACAATGGAAGAATCTCTAACTGGACGATGTACAGAATGTCCCAATTGAACTTGAAGAGGCATGAGAGGAGAGCCAACAAGGTAAAGCAAAAAGCGCAGCTCGTTTAAGCGTCCGGCGATGACCGGCGCTGACCATTTGTCAGGAGTTTGAGCCTTCATCCACGTTAACATGTTTTGCCATCGCAATTGCACATTGCTTCCCATACTTGTGAGCATCTCTTCTGGTATGGGGACCTCAAGAACCGTCTCGAGGCCATCTTCTTTATCAATATTTGGACAAAGCTTCCTCATGTGTATTATGATCTCATAAAAGAGAGAAGGTGAAAAGGAAAGAAAAAAAGAGAGAGACTTAGAGTCAAGGGCTTAATTAAAACGCCTTGCCCTCCTTCCTCAAACCTGATGAGGGAAAAGAGGGAGCTATGTGGAGAAAGTGGGGATGATGAGAGGATTGGGGGGGCTGTGAATTTGGCAAAGGTTCTCCTTGCTTGTAGGTGTCATGTGGGCAAGATTTATAGATGGATTTGATTCTTTTAACTTTCTGTTTTAGGTGCATAATTAAGCCATATTTTTTAAACTAAATTGAATAACATATAATCATGTTCTTACTAGTAAAAAAAAAAAGGTTTCTTAGGGTGCGTTTGTTACACCTCCTTAGGTGGGACTAACTTAGACTGGCATAAGTAGGATTATAATCCTACGTTTGGTTTGGTCTTGGACTACAATAAATGAGTCTCGACTAGGAGGCTATCTTCACTTTGCTAAACCCCGTTTAAGAGTCCTGAACTTTTGCTTGGTATTAAGCAAGACTAAAATGAAAAAGAGGGCGACATCTATAAAGAAAGTTGACATCCCACCATAAACCAATTAACAATATGAGGAGTAGCCCAACCTTTACCCATGTAAGGTCCATCATTCCATCAATGTTCATTCTCAACACGCCCGTGTGGTGAATTTTCAAGTCTGACACGTGGACAACATAACGAGATGACATGGAGCGTGTGTGGTCATTTGGCTGCTCTGATACCATGAAGAAAGTTGAGGTGAAGAAAGTTGGGGTTCCTCTATAAAACTAATTGGCAATATGGGACTAGCCCAACCTTTTATAAGTCTATGTAAGGTCCCTCATCTCATTAATGTGGGATTCATTCTCAACATGTCCCCTCGAGTGTAGCGTATTTTCAAACCTAACACGTGGACAACACAATGGGACGATGTGAAGCGCATATGACTGTTTGGTTTCACACGTGAGACAACTTGCTCTGATACAATGGAAAAAAATTAGAGTTCCTTCATAAAACCAATTAACAATATGATGAGTAACCTAACCTCTTATAAGCCTATGCAAGGTCATTCTCTCGTCAATGTGAGATTCATTCTCAACAATCTTGACCTAAGCTTGTGCTTGCTAAACCTTAACATCCAGTCTCTAGGCTTCACCATCTTTCTCCTGCAGCGCTGTCACCGTGGCCAAGCAGTTACTCTTCCGTGGTCCGAGCTAAAGGGGCAACTGCGCAGCTCAAAGCCGACGCGGCCACACCGACCGCCTAAATCTCAAATTCCAACTACCAAAATTAGAAAAAAATAATAATAAACTGCTGCACCAAATCGCGGATATGAATGAAGTTTTGATAGCTTCTCGCTTCAAAACTGGCTAATTGAATAGAGAAGTATAACATCTTTAGCTGCTAACTTGCTATTGAATTCATGAAATTAGGATTGACAACGCAATAACAGAGCTGTGAAACATTGTTGAAGACTTGCAATGGCAATCTTTTGCTCTAGTCATCTCTGCAAACAATTTGAGTGGGGACGAAGAGATGAGAGAGACAGAGGGAAAAAGAAGAAGATAAGGAGAGATTGGGACGGAGCCAACGAGGGGGAAAATGAGAAGTTTCTTGAGAGAGTAGAGTTTTTCTAAAAAAAAGAAAAATGTTAAATTAATAATAAAGTATTATTAAATATGTATTAAATAATATTATAGTATAGAATACTTTGTTAATTATTAATTTTTTAGTCCACCACTATATCAAATACTTTAGTACGTTAGTCTAGTTTAGTTTATTCTAAGCCAATCTAGCTTAGCCCTTGAAGCTAGTCATGTCACGCCCCGAACCCGACATACGTCTAAGATCGACACATGACGTTACTGAATACACGAACATCTAACATACCCCACCTCCACGATATGAAATAAGACCACTCAAGGTCCAAATTTCATAATAATTTTTCGTATGCTTTATGGCTGCATCTAACCTTCTCGTTAGACTACCTACGTACCCTCAATAGGGATCAAGCCATTCGTAGTTCACCATTCGTCAAACTTTAATCTTTTTGTAAAATACTTCTAGTGGAAAACATAGGGTACCACGGGTACCACACTACATATCAACCAAAGCCAAACACAATTATCATCTTGTCATGCAAGCAGGTATGCTATGCCTACCCATATATTTTCCAATTCATCCTTCATATAAATCACTACATTTCACATAATTCTCCAATTCATAGTATGCAACATCTCAAAGAACAATCAACGAATCACCATGTTATCCTCTAGCCAAAATGGTCAACGAGTCTAATCATAATGGCAACAATCACAACCAACATTATTCCACAATCGCATCAATCAACAACACATCATATACCAAAATGCAGGGCTAGAGTGACACAGCTTAGCCGAAGCCTACATCTCTGGAAAAGGGGATTTTGGACCACCCAACGGAACCAAGGTACAAAAGGGGATTCCAGACCATCACTCAACGAAATCTATATCAGGATACAATTCTGGACTATCACTCAACGGAATCCAAGCAAAACTTAGTTCCGGACCACTCAACAAAATCGACGGAAGTCCAAGAGGCATAACTACAGCTCGGAGGTATAAGACAGGATTCAAGTTACTCAATTCACGAAGACTCAACGAAATGAAACAATATTGAGCAACAAATCCCCACCACAATGGGTTATCGGTCCATTACTAGGCCTCACATCTCCCAAGTAATTCAATATGCATTTCAATCACATGTCACAACCATTTCCAATACACAAGTCAAATCACATTTCACTACATCATACCAATTACTATGCTTCCAACATTATATCTCAAACCATAGCTTGTAACATATCAAGGAATCACGAAGCACAATATTAATATTTAATTACGTTAATCAATCCATGAGATAGCATATCATTTCACGAATTTAATTAAAGAACTTTACATAATTCCCTACTTGGGTTAAGAATTATAATAACATGGTAATTCTAATTTGTATTCACAAGATCCATTGTGCGTAATTCCCTTTCACTCGAATCTAGGGTTCTAGACTAACCTTTTGGAAATGTGCAAGAGTAAGGATTCCGAACCACTTAACGGAATCCAACCAAATCGGGTTTCGGACCACTCAACGGAACCACCATGTCAATCGGTTTCTCGTAATCTATCCAGACCTGTTGTATTAAAATTAGTGCCATCGATCACAGTTATATATCTCAAATATAAGTTCGTAAATATGAATACATAGACCAATCTCAATAACTCCGAAGGAGTCACCCAGACATCCAACGGCTTTTCTAATTCAAACAATAAGATTTTCAAAATCCATCGTTCATATGTTCATTAAACACTAGGGCTAGAGGAACGCAGTTAGGCTAAAGCCTACATAAGTAACCAAGTAGGCAGTGACCCCCCAATGCGGATTAACCAAGCAAGGTTAAAATAACCAAGTAGGTAGTGACTCCCTAATGCGGATTAACCAAGCAGAGTCACACCTACAAAACTGCTAGGCAGTGATCACCCAATGCGGATTAACCAAACATGATCACTCCTAAGCATACATGGCCATAAGGATCGCCCAACGCGGACTAACCAAGTACAATCCATATAAAGTATGGTCCCCCAATGCGGATTAACTAAGCAGGACCACTAGTGACCTTCCAATGCGGATTAACCAAGCAGGGTCACTCATGTACCACTACTACATGGTGCAGTTAGATCAACACACAACCACTTACCCTTATCTCATCTGCTATGATTTACATCGTAATCACTTGCACTATCAACTTCTCATGACCACTATCTTATCATGCAAGCCTAAAAGTTCTACATAAACTTGTCATAAGATTTTGGGTTCACATCGTCATAAAAACAATCATACACATATACATATTTAACCACATTTCATAAACGTTTTCAAGCTACAGTAGATTCACAATTACTAAACATAGATCGATGCTAAAAATAAAAATAACCATTCAATAGGAAGCACATTTAGTGAACAAGTATAACTCAATATGGTGCCACTAATACATATATCGAGACACACGTCAACTGGGAACGACACATCATAGTGATGAGCCAACTAACTTCCATCAAGCCTCAACAACATACTAGACATAAGCAACACTCAAGAGTAGAGCACGTTAACTAAAGCATCAACCGTCGATAAGGTAGGTCCATTAAGGTCAACAAACTAAGGTTATTCAATCCGGAAGATCCACACATCGGATTCCAATCTGTAAGTTCTCAAAGGTCCAACGATAATTAGGGTGTTCACAAAATTGTACGACGAACCAAAGATCGGATTGTCATCAATCACACAAACAAGTGGCGGTCCAATTTGATCACCACACCAAATAATTGAATTTTGGGAAACCAAGCTAGACATAGGTTTACAGGGTCACTAGAAGGTATTTAGTACTTAAACAACATTTGTGGACTGTCCCACGCACCACCACACGTGGTGGTAGCCAAGGTGGAGGGTTTAGAAAACCCAAAATTTCAATATTAATTAAATGAGTTCAAATTTACATGGTAGCTAGAGGTCAACAAGGGAAACACTTTTTACAACTAGCCCAACGACAAATTCAAGTTGTATGCCATCCAATTTCATTGGGGAAAACCAGATTTCTAGGGTTCTAAACACCCAACACTAAAACGACTACAAAAACACAAACCAAGCTTACCAACTTGAAGATTATGAAGAGTAGGTAAAGTTTCATACCTCACTCGAAGGAAATGATTGCCGGATTCACCGGAAAAATGATAAAACCGATGAAAACCCACGGAACTTTGCTACCTCGAACTGGAAACATGGATAAGAAAATGGGAAATCTAAAAATACAGAGATGTAGGGCTCGCCAAGAGCTTTCCATGGACACCAAGATCACCCAAAACGGAGCTTGGATGAAGGAGATACAAGCAGGTCAAGTTTGTGGGTCAAATGGTCGAAAACGCCCAAAAACGGGTCAAAACCAAACCCCTCCTTTTTTTTTTTTTTTTTTCCTGTCCGTTCTCCTTTTATTTTCCATTTCTCCCTGGTCCCTCTCCCATTATGTGGGAGTTTTAAAATAAATTAAAATATATAGTTTAGTAACACAACTTCAAATATCCGTAACTATACCGTTAAAACCTGGATTCGCAAGCGGCTTTCGCCTATACGTTCGTGATCTCGAAATCTATTCAACGATATAAATTGTGACCTCGAAAGGCCTACGAATTTTAAATAATTAATCTCAAAACTTCAAACTTCGTAACTAATTTAATTAAAATCTTAATTCAAACAAATTAAAATAAATTCTCGAAAAATAATATAAAATCTCAATAATACAAATACGTAGATTATAACAGTGAAATCCAGGAACGAGATTTCACAAGTCAAATCCGAGATAGTCAGATGTAACAAATGCACCCTTATAGTTTAACATGGCCCACTTGAACAATTGTATATTTGTGTCTTTAAATCCTTCAAATTACAAAGTATTCTTGTCTTCATGTATGTGTTTTAGTGGTTTTTATTTTATTTTTTATTTTTTATTATTTTTTATTATTTACAAAAATGCTACTTTTACCATATTTTTTATACCCCATTTGTACAATTTCTCTAATATAAATGAGACCCACATATGTTAGTGGGCATATCTCTATTAAAGAGGTGGTACAAATGTGGTATGAAGAATATGGTAAGTGCAACATTACTTTTTTTTAAGAGACGTAAATGATTACGATGTAAAAAATGCTACTATTACCATAATTTTCATTCCACAGTTATATCACATTTCTAATAGAGATGAGACTCATATGTGTGTGAGAACCCTACTTCTATTAGAGGGTAGTACAAATGTAGTATAAGAAATATGGTTGCATTTCTAACAGCCATCTTGACCCTCCTATGGTACTTCCCGTCTCTCCGTTTCCCTCCCTCCCACGGCGTCACCCCCTCCCTCCCATCGCCATCTCCCATCTCCCTTCTTTTGCCTTTCCATGCATCATTTATGCGTTCCCGTCTCTACTTGCTTTTACTTTGCGTTCCTCCTGCTCCCATTCTCTGTCCCACCCTTTTGCCGACAAATCTCCAAAGTTTGTTAGGAGTTTTCTTTCCAAAACCAAGTATGCCTTTGAATTTGGCCTTGATTCGTGGTTGTGGGCAGATTCATGGTTGTAGAGGGTCGGATTCACCTTCTACAACTTGGTTTCCATGGTGCATGTGCGCTCATTGGCCAACCCACGACTATGCCGTCTTATCTGACCAGATATGTGACAGCTCTTTCGACGGAGGCGACAAATCTTCCTAGAAACGGTGTCCCTCACGATGGAAATGAATTGATTGGTGGTTTCATACGCCAATTATCTAGTTAATTGTTTTGTGATCTGTTTTGTGGCTGCTCCGACAAGTTGTTGTAGCTTTTACAGTTTTAATGTTTGATATGGCCTCGCTTGTTTTAGCGATGATTTTGTGTGATTATTCAATACTAAACTTGTTGTGTCTATTGTCTATGCATTATATTTGTATTGTTTGTCGTTCGTATTTATGGTAATTGTTGATGGTAGCCATTTAGGAGTTTATCTGATGTGGTTGATGGGCAAATTTCTATCCAATCAAGATTTGATCAGTAAAAAATATGTATCCAAAATGACACCTTTTGTATTGTTTGAATTTAATCAATGAATCACTCTTTCATCGCTTTTCAAAAAAGAAAAAGAAAGTAGTGACCCGGTAAAAGAATTATTGACAGGATCAATAACAAAAATGTTCTTGTCTCCATGTGTACATCTATACAAAACTTCATCTAATTTGCTCTCCCAATTATTATATTGTAAATTGCTACCATTGGTTTTTGACTGCATTCCAACACCGTTTGTAACTTCAATTTTAGAATCAAAATCACAAGTGATTCTACAGAAAAGCATTTTCATCTCTTCCAAAGATCACCGTTTAGTCTCTTATATGACATGCAAAAATACAAAGAAAAAAATAACAGAAGAGCCAGGTGACCACATAAATGCTTGCAAACATAATGAAGAAGCTTAAAGTTGCATTATACAATTACAATAGGTAATATGGGAAGTAACTTTACTATTTATAAGCACATGATATTAGGGGTGGGCAAACGGGTCTTGGACCCACGGGTCGGGACGGATCCATGTGGTTCGGGACGGGTCCAAAAATTATAAATACAAAATGGGGTGGGGTGGGGCGGGACGGGCCGGTTCTAGAAATTGGAGAAAACGGGTCCCCGGCCCGGACTATTGATTTTCTACCTTATTAAATCTTTACCATCTGGTCTATCTATCACTCTCTATCTCTCTTGTTCTCAGACCCAATTCATTCGACTCAACTCTCCCCTCTCTAGAATTCGAGCCTCGACCTCGAGGTCTCTATCTCAACTCCGACACTGCATCTGCTCTCCTCAATGCAACCACCACCATCTACCCTCCTCAACGCAGACAAACTATCTCTCCCTCGAATTCCCAATTGGAGCACTCGCAGCGGGCGATAACTCTCTCCTTCCTCGATCTCTCCTCCTTGAATCTCCTTTTCTCTTTTGTCTCAAATCTCAATCTCGAGCCCAGGCTCCTATCTTCGTCCATCGACTCTCCATACTTTCTCATTCTCCCTCCCATCCATAGTGACTAAGTCGACCTCGATTGTGTTAACATCGTAGCAGCTAGCCACCATCACCATCATGCCATCTTCTCATGACTCTCCACCAGTCCTCCCAATCATGAGTTCTGACCACCACCACATCATCCTCGCCGTCAAGAACACCACCATCATCCTGCAAATCCCTAGGTAATTTATGAATTAGGGTTTCTGATTTAGGAATTTAGGATTTTTGCATAAGCTTCTCGATTGATTTAGGAATCATGTGAGTATTTTATTTAGGAATTATGTGGGTTTTCAATTTGGGAATTTAGGGTTTTTGGGACTATGATTGCATAATGAGTGCTTTTGGGAAAATCTGCTTCTGGGTATGTAAGATTTTGTTTTGATTCATCAATTGGTGTAATTTGTAATGGCGAGGGTGGAGGTCTGGGATCCATGAAGAAGACGACGTCTCTCTGGTTTGATTTGTGCTTCAGGGTCAGCGGCTCTAACCAAAGTTGTTGGTGTGGCTAGGCTCAAGCACGAATTGCTGGTGTGATTTCCAGTTTTAGGATTAAGGGTTTTGAGATTGGGGGAGAATCCCCCAATCTTTGTGTAGGGATTGAAAGGGTTAAATGGGAACGAGAGACTTGAAGAAGAAGAGAATTATAAGGCTTGCATTCTTGTTGCCATGATCTGACATCTCCTAGAACGATTGAGAGAGCTAAAGAAGAAGAGGGGAAAAAACCCGTGGATGGGTTAGATCCGGTTCCTATATTAAAATTTGTTGAACCTGTCCCAGCCCGACCCGTTTCTTTTAAACCCGGGTCTGATTTGGTCCCTTCAAAGTTGGGCCCGGCCCAGCTCGTGCCCAACCCTACATGAAATGTTGATTCTTTCCCTGATGCGGGATTCCTCTCAACACGCCCTCTCATGGTGAATTTTCAAACCAAATACGTAAATAACACAATCAGATGATGTGAAACATGTTTAGCCTTTAGGCTTCACATATGGAGCAACATAATTTTGATATCATGAAAAAAGTGGAGGTTTCCGATAATTCCTCTCAACACATAAGAAAGGCTCTCCAGTAATAACTCCCTCATATATACGGTTGTTTGTTTTGTTTGAACAGTCATCCCAAAAAATAAAGCAAGGTGAACTATGGCATTTGGCCTTTTTCTAGTAGTGTGAACTGGAATCTTTTACCATATAAGCAAAGATTGTGATCTGTCCACTATATAATAATTAAGCAAAGGTTGTAATCACCTCATAATTAAGCTTTTGAATAAACCAAAAATAATATCTCTTCACTACACCACTGCAATTGGCAAAAGCATAATATAAATAAAAAATAGTGTTATTTACACATTTTTTTATCACACATGCTTGTTTATTTTGTCCATTAATTTTCTTCAATTTATTCGATCTAACGGCCAAAAATTGAGAGGAGTGTGTAAGAAGTAAAATGGGTGTTGGATAGCACCACCCTAAATCAATACACTAATTAATGAATAATTATACGCAATTATGGTGGATTCCCCTAGTGGATAGAGACTTTCTTTTCAATTCACTGCATCCTGAGTTTAAACTCTCCCATCGCCTTAGTCTAATTTAAAAAGTAATATCACTTGTAATAACAAATTAACAATTGTGAATTAATTTATTGTCACACGTACAGATTTCAACTTCTAAGTTCCCCTAATTTTATCCCCAAATTAGTCATATTCTGCACATGACTTCTTGATCCCTTTCATACGGTACCATTTTTAGACCTACTAGCATCACTATTTTTGCTGAATACCATTTCCATCTCTTCCAAGGTTCTTCCCTTGGTCTCTGGTAAGAAGAAAAAGAAAAATAACCAAGCTATAACAGCTATGCCTGCAAACATAAAGAAGGCCCCTCCAATTGTAATTGCCTTGTAAATTGAAATGAAGCTCATAGCAACTGTAGCATTCAAGAGCCTATTCACAGCCACCCCAATACTAGCACCTTGTGCCCTAAGATTCAAAGGAAAAATCTCAGTGCTGTAAACCCATGTTATGGGCCCCAGGCCAATTGAGAAGAATGACACAAACACATAAGTTGCCACGATACTGAAGCTTAGAGGCCAAGTATGTTTCTCTTTGGAGTGCTCGGCCATGGTCAAACCAAACCCTAAACTTGCTAGGGCTATAATCATGCCACCAGTGCTGATCAACAGTAGGGGCCTCCTCCCAGCTTTGTCCAGGAACGTTGTGGCTACACCTATAAACAAAAGTTTTGTGACCCCAACTCCAACTGTGGCAAGCAATAACTTGTCTTTGCCAACGACCCCAGCTTTTTTGAAAATTCTTGGACCATATAACACAACAGCTTCTATCCCTGTCGCATGCTGAAAAAAGTGGATTCCAACCGCTGCAATGAAAATCCGGCGGACAGCGGGTTTCGGCCTCAATAATAGTTCTTTCCAAGCCCCTTCACCCCTAGTAGTATTACTGACCTTCACCACATCTTCGTTGCAATTTTCGTCGATTCCAGCAGCAACCAAGATATCGCGAAAACGAAGCTCGGCTTCTTCTTTGGAATTACAAACTAGTAACAATGTTTTCTTAGCTTCTGCTAGCCTACCTTGCATCACCAACCACCTTGGGGACTCGGGCATTTTGAGAATCCCAAAAGCTAAGGCAATTGAAGGAATTCCAGAAACTCCTAGCATAATTCTCCATCCGAGTTTCAAAGTCAGTTTTCCGAACAAATAATTTGACACGTACCCTATTAAGATTCCAAGACTTATGCAAAACCCCGGGAGCGAGGTTAGAAGGCCTCTTGATTTGGCAGATGAAATTTCTGCAGAGTAAACTGGAGCAATCATTAGTGCAAACCCTACACCAATGCCAGCAGTGCACCTCCCAGTCATTAGGACTGCATAGTTTGGACCATACCCCATTAGCACTCCACCTATTAAGAAAATAGTGGAGGCTAGAACAATAGTATAACGCCGACCGATGTAATCAGATGTTCTTCCAGCTGCTAAGGATCCCACTAGAGCACAAATGTTTAGTATTCCTGCAAGTACTTCGACTTGTACATCGTCGATTTTGAGGTCTTCCTTGATGAAGATCATGGCTCCACTCATCACACCAGTATCTATATTGTGAAAGAAATTGTTTTCATGATTAGCACCTTCATAAATTGTAGGATCATGCGTTCATGTATAATAAAACAAATATAACTAAGGGAAAACCAAATTGTTTACAAGCCAATTAATCTAATTAACGGGGGTTAATAAACTACAAGCATTAACAGATTAAAAGAAAATTAACTAGAGTGTAAAATGTAGCATATACCATAGCCAAATATAATAGATATAATGGAGGCAACCACTGCACAAGCAACAGAAATCTTGTTGATCCTTTCCGGGGCTTCATGGCTTTCGCCACTGCCCTCCACCTCCATCGGGGATGTAGTAATATTCTCTGGCATATCTGCGCTCGTCTGAGACTTTATTTTAGCTTGTAGCGTGTGTCTGTCACACTCTATATCTGGGTACCACTAACCAATATTATGTCTCTTTTTATAACAGTTATTGTTAGGAAGCATTCAATGGAAAAACAATAAGATTGTGGTACTGTACTCTGTATGAAAATTTCCCTGGATAATAGAATCGTCAACTCGATATATATATATATATATATATATATATATATATATATATATATATATATATATATAGAACCTCAGATGTATGAACACACAAAGAAATTGCATGAAATCCGACCTGTATAATCGGCCAAATTCACCCGCTTGATGTGCCATTGACCAAGGCATCTTTAGACTCTAAAACAGACATTTGGAAAAAGAAAAAACACGAGATCTTGGTTAAAAATTGGATAAAAACTCTTGGTGGGATCGAATATGTGGGTATTTCATATTTGTGGTACTAAGCATTCAATTGTTTTTATGTAAAAAGTGTAACAGAAAAGCACTTGGAAGATTTGCACCATCCATGCATTATTGTAGCAATATTGGTGAAATTGTTTATTTAATTTTTTTTTTCTTTGAATGGTGTCATAATTAGAATTGCTTTCACTTATGGCACATAATAATATTGTACTACTAAATTTGAAAATTAAATGATGTGTTACCAATAAAAAATAAGCACGTTAAGCAATAATTTAATCATCAACTTTCATATTATTTGATTTATAAAATTTAGTTTATAAATTTAATCTTCCTAACATTACCTAATATTACACTCTAGATTACAGGTTACATTTTTGCTCACCACCCTCAAATGGTGCTAATGCTCACAATTATACTTGTTACTATTGGACAAGTTTAAATTTTGAGATTTGTATTCATCCACTCCACATATCTCAAACTTTAAACTCAATAGAATGGTGATGAGGGTGGGGAGCAAAACTATTCTCATAGATTACCAGCTGTGGTACCAACTTATGAAGTGGGTTGGGCAGTGAAATAGCTACAGATCACGTCGCGCATTATCAATTTTGTTTATTCACATGTAGAAAGAACAGAGAATTATATCAGGAATAACCCGGATTTGCTATATTCCATTTAGGCCTAACTTTCTTTCCAATAAACAATTTTCCTTATTCGACTGACGAGTCATCTTTTTTTTTTGGATAAGAGTTTGTCAATCCTAAAAAATATCAAGCGTACGTGGCATGAAAACCAAATAACTAATGAGCTAGGTTGAATGCTTTTCGTGACAACTAATCGATCAAGCTCGGTCGGTGAGTGAACGAAGGTGGTGGTGATGTTGACAACTGGTCTACCAAATTAGGAAAGTTAGGATTTTTCTCAAAGATGAGATAGTTTCACATAAAGCGAGAGATTACGCGGAACAAATTTGCATATTGTGTTGAAGGTCCCTCACGTTACTAATGCCTCCGTATTAATAATGCTAACTTGCTTGCTGACCATGTTGAAAAATTGTTTGCCGAGCTACTAAAGCAACCAAGAATAATATTCCTAAAAATGTTGTCTTCAATTATCCCATGGATTGCCATCCTCTTGAACTTGTTTGTGAAATCGAAACCACATGTAATCCCATCTTTATCTCAAATCATCCCGTTGTTATCACTAAACCAACGGCACATTAATCCAACTTTTGCACGGCATTAATCAAACACCACGCACATTGCTAAAGCATTTAACAATGAAGCACAGTATGAGGCCTTACTAGCAGGCCTTCGAATGGCAAAAGATTTGGTGGTGAAGAAGCTCGTAATTCATTCCGATTTCGAGCTAATCATCAGCCAGACTACTGGGGAGTACATGGTAAAACATCCAAATATGGTGTAATACCTGGATAAGGTACGCAAACAACTTGAGGCATTTCAAACTTACACTCACATTCAAGTTCCGCGGGCAGACAACGCCCACGCGGATTCGTTAACTGGCCTAGGCTCCGCCCTCAACCACTAACTTAAATGCTCTATTCCGGTGGAGTATCTAGACAAGCCAAGAATAGGGGCAAAGCCAGCAACCGATGTGTCATAGGTTAGTACAACTCCTAACTGGCAAAGTTGTATTATAGACTACCTAGTCAACGACACACTCCCCATGGAAAGGTTGGAGTCTAGAAAGCTCTAAATAAAGGCAGCACACTACTACATGTGGAAAAGCATTCTCATCCGAAGATCCTACACAGGACCACATCTCTGTTACCTGGCACCTTTCAATGACTTGAAGATTCTAAGATCAATCCACGAAGGAGTTTATGGAAATCACTCCAGATGCCGATCTTTAGCACAAAAGGCTATTAACGCAGGCTACTACTGGCCTACCATACATCAAGATGCTAAGGAGTTAGTACAAAAGTGCGATCGCTGCCAACGCTACAAGCCAGTATCAGCACTGCTTGCCAGCGAACTACACCCACAGACGAGTCATTGGTCGTTCATGCAGTAGGCAATCGACCTGGTAGGACCTATGCCGCTTGCTACTGGGGGCAGAGGCACGATGATATTGGCAACTGATTACTTCACCAAATGGGTAAAAGCATAGCCCATGACAACCACGACTCAAACAGACATAGAGCGTTTCATATGAAGGAACATCATTTTCCGATTTGGCATCCCTCAGTCCATCGTCACCAACAATGGCTCACAATTCATTAGCAAAGATTTGGCGAAGTTCTTCCAAAAGTATGGCATCAAGCAGCATATGTCTACACCAAGATATCCTCAAGGCAATGGGCCGGTTGAAGCATCCAACAAGATGATCCTCGACTGCCTCAAGAAATCCCTTACCGACAAAAGGGAAAATGGCCCGACGAACTCCCCTAATGTCTATGGGCATATCGCACCACTAAAAGACAAGCAACTGGTGAGATTCCTTTCTCTTTAGCATTTGATTCAAAAGCAATCATTCTTTCCAACATAATCGTGCTGAGCATCAACACTTTACTGCCAAACATTAAGTAGAATAGTAAGGAGATAGCCACAAGTTTATATCTGGCAGAGGAGAAGTGCAAGTAGACCATTACCCGCATCATAGCCTATCAGCAGCAGCTCATCTCCAGCTACAATAAAAGGGCCAAGATCTGGCAGTTCCAACCCGAAGATCTAGTCCTAAGAAAAGCTTTCATCACTGCCCGCGCTCCAAAAAGATGGATCCCATTTAGGAAGGTCCGTAGAAGATCAGCAGAGTATGAGGTAATGGTAATTACACCCTTGCCACCATGAACGACAAAGAGATCGAGAAGTAATGGAACGCCTACAACCTGAAGAAGCACCATGTGTGACCTTCCACTATATTAAAACCCGAAGACTTAAGCAGCTCAACGGGCACCACCTCACAAGCCGATGACTATCCAGTTGTTATGTAGTCTTTATAATTAAGTTAGTCGTTCGTTTCACTCATTTTTCAATGAGGAATTCAAAAGTAATTTATAACTTGGCTCGACTACATGTCTACAACAACTTATATTTCCTGCACTTCAAAAGAAGATCGCGCCCTTCTTAAGGACTCACCACAGGAATTGCACCCCTCAAGGGACCAACCATACTCATTAATGTGAGAGGATAAACTAATTTCCCGACACCCATATGGGTCTGCTCTCCAAAATGGGAGGATAAACTCTACACTTTGAATATCTAGACGTGGATGAGTCGGGCTACCTGTTATGCATTTAGCAACCTAAATATTAAGCTACTAATTGCACGTTTTAAACTCGCAAGTGCACAAGATCAAACACATAGTATTGTTTGTACCACACTTAGGGCCTCCGTATTTAGATCCAATATAAATACTCAGGGGACTCAAATATAATTATGTAATAAATGAAGGGGCAAATATGTAAAAAGGGGATGAGCCCTTAGTCTACAAAATGGCCTCTTCACCTTCACAATCCTCTCACAAACAGAGAAATACAATATCAATGTGGATGTAGCCCAAACATTAGGGTGTACCACGATACATCTTGTGTTCTTTACTTTCTTGCAGATTCACGGTCGGATTTACGTTGTTCCAAGACCCCTCCGGTTTTGAGCATTAACATTTGGCGCCATCTGTAGAAACCAACACGAAAAGCTATGTCGGTCATCTCTCACTTTTTCATCTCACCACCATGAAACCTCACCACAATATCCATCGTGAATCTGCTCACCTAAAAACCACATATCCAAATTTCTCAATCCCAAAACCCAAACTCAAAATATCTCGCGCTCTCTCCGTCTCTTTTTCTTTCCTTCTCCTCCCATTCTTCTTCGTCTCCACTGTCACTGATTCTATGTTCCTCCCCTTCTTCTTCGTCTCCACTATCACTGATTCCGCGTTATTCACATTCCCGAAAGACCCAAGCTTTCAGTGGCTACACCAGAGAGCTCCTCGTTTGGATAGTGTCTGCGAAAGTGGCAATGAGGGCCTCCGGTACCAAGCGTGTAAGCCAGTGTTAGAGGTTGGCACGTGCGAACCAAACCATCAACTGAATACGGTTGCAAGAGGAGCTGAAGCAACTGGCGGAATAGATAATAATCATGATCACCAGGGGATGAGTGAATGGGTTATGCTCGACTGCCTAGTTACTTCTCATGACCTTGGAAATTATCAAGATTCATCGTCCAAATGAGCAACCAGGTATGATGATGCGAATGCACCCTCTTCTGTCAACCAAATTAACCCACAGCACCTCTCGTTGCTTGGAGAGATGGATTTTTGGGGCTATGCAAAATAATATGGATTAGAGCTTGGCTCGAGATCCGGGCCAAACACAGAAGAAACAGATTTACCGCCCTTCACAAGCTCGCTGTTTGCTGCCCTGACTTCCTTCATTCCGGCATCCTCTTCGAATCCTCCGACCGAGGCTTCCACGAGCCAAATTGAAGCAAATCAGGAGGTGTGTTCTTCTGGAAATGATTGTTGGTCAGGGCATCCTCTTTGAGTACTCTTCAAATTGACGCAGTCCAGAGCATCAACATCTGGTACAACAAACATATTTGAGAAAGTAGTACAGTCATCGAAGCGATCCCTCAACATTGCTTTTGTGCCATCCAAGGCACAGTGAATAAAGAGAAAGCAAAAGCAAAAAAAGAAAAGAAAGGAAGTGGGAAATTATGCTCTAACATGTGAAAAGCCACAAACAAAAAAGGATGTCGACCACTGGAAGAAGATAACTTTATTATCTTTATTATCAGTGCATCAACATTTTGTCGACCACCAAAGAAGATGCCTACCAACAATGAAATTTTCATCATGAAAGGGAATGCATGTTCCCTGCCCATTCCCTGAGAAAGCTACGGGAAGACCCAGGAGGAAGATAAGGGTTCCTTACTTTAAATGATGTAATTTATTTTTCTTATCTTTCGGAAACATCTGTATAACCCCATCAGATAAAAATAAATAAATAAATAAAGGCAAGCCCAAAATAATGGGCTGGAACATTATGTGGAAGGCGAATGCCCATATGCCCAAAAAAGCCAGGCCCTCTATTATCACCAACCAGGTGATCAAAAGTAAGTTCGGTACTCCAAAATTATTCGGCAACCTGCCGCTATTATCACCAACCAGGTGATCAAAAGTACGTCCAGTACTCTAAAAATTATTCGGCAGCCTGCTGCTATTATCACCAACCATGTGATAAAAAGTACGCCCAGTACTCCAAAATTATTCGGCAGCCTGCCGCTATTATCACCAACCAGGTGATCAAAAGTACGTCCAGTACTCCAAAATTATACATGAACATCACTCATGTCAAACATAAATAAACAATCATGAGCATCACACATGTCAATCATACATAAACATTCATAAGCATCACTCATGTTAACATTCATGAGCATCACTCATGTCAACATCCATGAGCATCACTCATGTCAATCAACATAAACATTCATGAGCATCACTCATGTCAATCAGCTTCGAAAGCTTCATTTACAGAGCTCCCGCTTCAAAAGCTTCATTTACAAAAGCTCCAGCTTCAAAGCTTCACTTGTAAAGCTTTATCTACAAAGCTTCAGTGCAGGGTATACAAATACTGCCTCCGAACAACCGCCACTTCAGCCCATACATGGATTCAATTTGAAGTCTCCAGCGAACATACTCTATTGACTGAAGACTTGGGGGACTACATTATGTACCATATATTGGGCCTCAACTGGGCCTCATGAAAAATACTTGGGGGACTTAGCCCATTATTTATGTATTGAGGAGCGAGCCCTTATCTATAAAAATGACTCCCTCACTTTCATTAGAGAGCACCCATTCTTCATGTATTGATGAGCGAGCCCTTATTTTATAAAAGGGACTCCCTCATTTTCATTGGAGAACATCGACGCCTGCTGAGCAACCGTCTCGCCGCGAGCATCACTCTTAACCCATCACTTATGTATTGAAGAGCGAGCCCTTATTCTATAAAAGGGACTCCCTCACCATCATTAGAGAGCATCAACTCTAACCCATCATTCATGTATTGAGGAATGAGCCCTTATTCTATAAAAGGGCCTCCTCACCCTCACAATCCTCAAGCCTCACTCTCACATTACAAGGCTCTCACCCTCACAATCCTCTCACAAACAGAAAAATACAATATTAGTGTGGACGTAGCCCAAACATTGGGGTGAACCCCGATACATTTTGTGTTCTTTACTTTCTTGCAGATTCACGGTCGAATTTACGTTGTTTCAAGACCCCTCCAGTTTTGAGCATCAACAAGTATAGAAAGCAAGTACGAAATCATTCCCATGAGGATTGCACTAATATGTATCTAGAGTATGATTCCTAACAATTTAAATTAATTAATTCACAAAACTAACAAATATGCAAGTAAAGGTTTAACAAAATAGTTTGAGATGTCTTAAGTTTAAGTATAAAAGCACAATATAAAGAACGTAGGCAAATAAAAGTAATTAGCAATAAGAATTTTGAAAACAATGTTTGAACGGTTAGGACTTTGACTTCCATCTCTAACCATTTTTGCCTAAGCCTATGATACAAAACAGATTTTTTATGCTTTATGTTTGTCAACCTAAAGGCATGGTATCTACTCTTTAAGCTATTGATTTCCATAAACAACGAATTAGGCATGGGTGTCTACATTAACTCTTTTCATTCTCAAAGTATTTAGCATGGTATCTACTAAGTTGCACTCCGAGAAAGCATAATACAATGGAAATTGACAAACACACGAATCCTAGAATATGGTATCTATTCCGGTTATTCGTGATAATTAATTCCAAGAACCATTACTAGTTCTCTTGTTACTCGGCATAGGTACAAGATTCGATCATCCAAATTTACCCATGTAACAATTTCAATTACAAAGCTTTTCTACGGTGATCAATTACAAACTCAATTACAAAGTCTCATTATATTAAAAAGACTTTTAATTTACTTTCTCTCTAACTTTTTGGCTTTCTTCAATTGGTTAAAACTCCTAATAAATAGGAATTTTAATCTTCTTTTAATCTGCCACATTGATACACGTTTCTAGAAAACTTTGTATTCGCATGTAGCCCGACCTTCATGTACTAAAACTGCCATAACTCCCTCTAGAAAAATGATATTCACGAACTGTAAAATTCTACGAAAAATAGACATACGTGGCTTTCCAAGCATATATGACAAATCTCCTGGTTCTTCCTGAGTAAATACTGTTTAACCCATGAACTCAGCTGATCTGCACAGGCTGTGCTGAAGACATAGGATTGTAAAAGCTTTTTTAGCTCCTTTTGCACTCTTTGCTTGTTACAACCTACAAAAACACAAATATAATGTAAAACCTATATAGAAGTGTAAGACAAAGGTGTAAACAAGGAGAATTATTATATATATAATAGCGAATTTACGAGCATAACACTGCCCTAGTATAACTAGATGCACGATGGCTTGCACCAAGATTCCTAGAAATGGCCACAATGGTTTTTTTCAAGGCTTAACTAACTAAAGGATTTTGGGTCTCTTGGCCTAATCCGCAGGGAACAGGGCCCTAGAGATGGAGAGGGCACATTACGCAGTACGCCCTATGGACGGCTGCCCTGGAAACCTAAAGCTGCTACCGAGTGCACTAAGGTAGCTTATGGTTTCTAGAAAACTACCTACGGCTTGCCCTTCAAGTAGTAAAGTCGCGCTAGACTTATACAACTACACATTCTTATGAAAGATTAAACAAGCTAGCGTGCATATATGAAGCCTTATCCATTGCCAACATGCTACGTAGTCGATAAGCTTCACTACTGCCGAGCACGGAACAACCTAGACCAAGTCCTAAAGTGTTGTGCTACTTGCTACGCAACCTACAAAATTGGAGAAAGCCAAGGTTAATAGCCTAGTGGTTACGCAGACTTATCTGCTTCTATAAGTAAGGCATCCGGCTGCCAACCCTATGGCTAACAACTTTGCAAAGTTCTACACCAACACCTACGGCTGCGTAGGCTACGCAGGCCTGTCTACTTCTAGAAAAACAGCACGTCCACCACTGGCCTATAAAGTCTAAAGGTTAGGGTATGAACAAAAGAAGCGAAAATGGAGAAAAGCGAAGGAAACAAGTTTATTAAATTCTCTAGCAAATTTGATAAACAACTAGCAAAGTTCAAATGAGTTCAAGTAAAGCAAAAGCAAACAAGGAAAAACAAAGAAAATCCTAAATGATACCTAGAAGACTACATTTCAGCATCTTAAACATTCCACGACTACTCGGTCGCCATACCTTCAGCAGCCGCGATGCCCTCAGTAGTGGCATTATCCGGTGCTTCACCCCCAGCTGCCCTAGCCTGGGCACCAACCTCTCTAACTACTTCACCAATAGAATATTCGAAAGTGAAGGTGAGCAAGTCTTCCGAAAAAATATAGAAGATCTCGAAAGTCTTACCAGAAAACTCAAAGTCAGACGGCCGCCCTAAGAGATGGTCTACATAATCTAGCTTGTAGAAATTAGCCTGACTCTGAGTAAGCGAAGCCTCGATTTCGTGCAGCTCTTCCATTTCTTTCTTCAAATCGTCGTTGATCTTCAAAGCACCTTGGAGTTCCAACACTTGAGGCTCAATCCTATCAACAACCTTCTTGAAGTGGATCACTTGGTTGTAAGCAGTGATCAATTCTTCATCCTTTGCGTAAGCAGTGGAGCGGAGTTCAAAGACAGCACGCTTAAGGTCTTGAATCTGAGGTATGTAACACCCGATCTCCTTCTTTTCACTTTCATACTTTACTTGGATTGCGTCAAGCCTAGTCTTTAAATTCATGATCTTTTGGCGAGCGGTCTCAAGCTGCAGAGAAGTGGAGGTAGAGATATTAAACCCCTTCAAAGCAGCAAGCTCATATTCCAACTTCTTGACTTTCTCGGCCGAGGAGTAAGCTTCGGTTGCCACAATTCTTGCCACCTCATTGGCAGTCTTGGTATCCTCTCAATCCAGAAGCATACACTTGGCTGCCAGAATCGTCATTTTCTGCATCATGGCTAGCAGAGCAGTCATCCTATACTTGGTCGTGTGTTTCGGAAAAAAACTTGGGCTAACAACCCCTTTGACACCATTAACAAACTTGGCACATACATCCATGTCCTCAAGCAGATCTGGTTTCAAAACCGCACAAATCTCAGCAACTTCTCCAGAAACAAACTTGGTGGATTTCTCACGAATGCCTGCATGAGCAATCTCATTCTTCTCAGCAGATAAATCGGTCTTAGCAGTAAAGGGAACGGGTTTCGACGCCACTTTAGCAGGTAGGGGCACCTTGTCACTCTTCATAGTAGCAAGCCTCTCCAAAGGTGAACCAAACTTAGCCCCAGACAAATGGTTTGGCAAGAATTTCGGTACCGGAAGCACGAAGGAACTTCTACGCTGGGCAATCCTATCGGCAATCGAACTAGCAGTCTTCGGAACGGCAAGCACCACTAGCACAGATCTAGCAGCCTCCTCTTTTTTGCCCTTGGATGAGATCAACTCAATCACAAACTTGGAAGCAGCCGCTGAACCCTCGCGAGCAATGGAAGAAGTCTTCAGCTTCTTCTTAGCGGGTGGGGGAGGTCTCTTTTTCCCACCTTCATTTACGGCAAGCTCCACCACAGTGATAGGACGAGCCAACGCCTCAGCCTTGATTTGTTTTATCTTATCTCTCGGGGGTTGCCCATATCTCTCGTTACGAAGATGACTAAGCAACTAATGCCACTCGTAGTACTCGGAGGGGATACCTAGAACGACATGCACTTTCTTCATGTCCGGAGAAGTCTTAGGAGTGGAACCGAATTTCAAATCTACAGAAGCAGCGGGAGATAATCAGAAAATTAAAGAGCACCTTAACACAAATACAAAGCATCTGAGAGATTAAGCAACTTACTTACCAGATATGAAGACCGTTGGAACATACAGCTCGGGGGAAGAATCAGACTCCCATTCTCCACTTATCTCCAAAGTCTTCTTAGCTCAGTCATGATCTCCCTTGCTCGAGTTATCAAAAAGCTTATGGCGAGATCGCAACTGCCCAACTCCCTCAATATGACCTATGTCAAAGAAGTACCAAAATTCTTTGGCGGTTAGATCTAAGTCAAAGAATTGGCTTAGATTGTGGAATCCTATGGAGCAGAGCACTTCTTGGAAGAAATGTAAAATAGGAAAAGTAAACCCTAACACAAAATAGTAGGGGTGGAACTTGATGGCTCTCTTAGCCCCATCTCATGGCTCATGGCTGCTACCATCCTTAACACGCTTCACACGCACTCCCGATGAAATGGTGTGCCAATATACCTCAAGGAAGTCTCTAAACAAGTCATCAGAGATAATCTTGAAGTAAGCAGCCTTGAAGTAACCAACCTTGCTCAAAGACCTGCCTTGACGATACAAGGGGGCACACCATCGTCATTCTTATGGCTCGAGGAAGACATGCTTGAAGAAATTCTACAAAGATGCAAAGAAAATTCGTTAGACAGCTGCACAACTTGAGAAAAGGCACAACGCAACAGGCCCCAAGGCCCAAGAGGGCTCTCGGCCTCTCTCTCTCTCTCTCTCCTCTTTCGAACACGGGCTCAAGTTATAAAAAAAAAACGAAAGCAGCTCTCGACCCTATGGCCCAATAGGGCACTCGGCTCATCTCTCTCTTCTCCCTGGCACGGGCTCGAGCCCAGCCTAAAAAAAACTGAATAAAAAATAAAAAGCCCAAGCCGCAAAAGCCAAGTAGCCATGCCAGGCCCTACAGCCTGGCCTAGTCTCTCTCGCCCCCGTGCCAGCTGCACCAACACTCGGCCCAAGCCAAGCCGAGCTGCCAACATACCACATCTCACCACCCACGACAACAATGTCGTGGCCTCCTCCCACCTATTCTTTGCACATCCTTAACCCCTGTCGAGCCAAGTTTCAAGCCCCGAGGCTCCCAAAAATTAAGAAGACAAGAAAATTAATTTTTTTCTTACCTAGAAGTAATGAGAAGACAAAGTAAGCAACGAAAGACGATCATTTGCACGGGCAAGATGTAAAAGATTGCTGGAGGAGAGGGAACAAATATCATCTAAGCTCTTTCTCTTGTAGGGTAGAATAAATCGCTCTCCAAAGTTGATTTAATAACCCACTTAAGGTGGACTTAAATAAGCTTTGAGAGAAATTTATTTCTCTTTCCTAGAATGATCTAAATTCCTATTAAAGAGGGAATCTACATCAAAATAGGAAACAATCCTAAGTTTCCTAAAGCAAGAAAAGTTCTATACCTGTTGCCCTTTTCTACGAGCAACCCAACAGGTGTGGGGGCATTTGTGGAGCAAAAAATAATCAAGAGGCAATACGTGGATTTTTGGATAAAAATGACAAGATTACTCTTGAGGCACACCGAGACTTCTACATGTGAGCAGCGGGCAATCATCCCTCAACCAAGTCAAAAGTGCCCAAAATAAGTATTAATCCAAAACCTATTTCATTCTTCCTCATCAAATCCTCTCCACAAGGTAACCCCCAAATCATTCATTTTTAATTATATTAATTAGCTAATTAATTGATTTATTATTCAATTAATTTACTAATTAGCTACAAATCAAGAATCTAACCCAAAAAGCCATCCAAGTGGCCAGTCCATCTCTTCTCCCAAGGGGGCCGACCACACCCCTATATAAACACCCCCATTCTCTCTAAAACTCAATTCCAATTCTCTTGCTAAATTCTCCAAACACTTTTCTCTCAAAATTCTAACTTTGGCATTGGAGGTTCTTCGGCCAAGCCACCCCCCTCCATCCATCGTGGGCGCATGAGGCTCTTGGCCTTGACCTAAGGTATTATTTGTTTTGTAGGAGCAATTTTATCGAAGAATAAGGAGGAAGAAATTTGCCTCCACAATGACAATATATATAGCATAGCAATTATCAAAAAGCACGACAAAAGATATATGGTAATTAGGTAAGATGTCATTTTAACTGATCAAACCAGGAAATTAGTCGCAAACTTGACCCATAATCTTGTTCCAGTTTTATGTAGCAGCATTATGGAATACTACTTAACCTTTCTGTTCAAAGTTTCTGACGGAGCAAATGATATGCAATATAGAAGAGAATAGCTCAAAATTGCTATAGGCTTTCCACAATATTTTGAATGAGTATGATCCTTATATCTAGTAATTAAGCAAGTAACACTACTACATTAGTGTGAGTGCAATATATTGATATCATACTTATGATTTTAATACATCACACTTATGAGTTTAATATATTGAACTTATGAGTCCACACTCAAATTTTTTAGCCCATTGTATAAGTGTATTCTTATATGATTTAATTTATAGGAAAACTAATGAAAATGGCTTGAAAACTTTGAGTTTTAATGATAAGGACAAAATAAAGGGTAAAGTGAATAGTACCAGGATTGACTTTTTAATGTAAAAATGTGGTTTTTCGTTAAAGTGAACAGTACCAGGTGTTTTTCGTTAAAGTTCCCTTAATTTATTGGTATCACACTCACTTTTTTCAACCTATTGTGGAAGGCCTAAGTAGAGTTAAGTTTGGGCCAAGAGACAGCGATTCTTAGTAGAATTGGTCTGCCATGTAATTTTGAAGAGAACAACCCAAATGTAGAAGAGACAAAAATTCAAGTAAGCACAAGTTTTTTACTACGAGAAGTTTTTGAGTGTGAATATTAATTGCACAATCATGCAGTATTATCCATATAGTCATGTTATAGAACATATATTTATTTATGATTAATTTTCCGTTTTGTTCATAAACTTTTAACTTTGCATCAAATTGGGACTTTGAACCTTTTTTTTTTACTCAAATGGTGCCCACACGACACTTTGGACAGCATATGGAAGAAATGCTAAAAACTTAACAGTAAATCCCGACTTAACTTAGTTCCAAAATTGATTGAATAAAGAAGCTTATGCCCCAACACTAAGAAAAAATTCATGGAGAAAAAAATGAAAAATCAGCCTGTATTTGTTAATGTTATACTTTAGTTTCACTAAATATAAATTATGCGATGCACCATTATTATAGCATGCAAATAAGTACTTATTGGGTGTGACTCATACACAGAATAATTTCTTTTAGGACATATAGTTAGTGTATGGAGAAATTTTCGCATGTGAGGTGTAATATGTGATTCAAATGGTTTCTTTAATTAGCGGTTTAGCAATGAAGAACAATCTTACTGCCTTTCCCACTTCAAGAAGAAGCCGTAGAGATGCTACAAGGTTTGCTAATGGTGACAAAGAAGGGGGTATCAACAATTTACGAGTGGAGGGCGATTAACTCATGATGGCACTGCAGGATTCGTCACCAAGCATGTCTAATATTGGGCAGTTGGTAAGGATGCAAGGCTTTGGCATTAGAGATCACTGGAGTTAGTATCACCCATATTCGTTGTCGAGCTAATCAAGTGGATCAGAGACTTGCACGCTATGGACTACTTAATGGTTTTACAAGCACGTGTTTGAAGAGCTCCTAGACTTAACTCTTTATATTTTAATTGAAGAAGGTAATTTATGATTTGGACTGGATAAGCCGCTTGAGAGGAGGGGATCTTGATTGGGAGGTTGGTACTTTCTAATTGCTATGAGTGTGAAGGAAGTAACCTACAATAATTGTTGACAACCAAATTACATGGTCTTGGCTCTTTCTAATCGTCTGGTGTGCGGGATAAGAGTACGGTCCGTAGGGCTACGTTAGTAGTGCAATGCCTAACTTTCATCTCTTAGCAACTACTCTTTGCTTCCAGTTTTTCTCTTTTGTAATGGAGTGCTAAATGTCTTCCATAATATCATATCGATCTTTCCTTCAAAAATATAAAACTGTCCCACAAAAATTATAACAGGGTATTCAAATTTCAAATTCAGAAAGACAAAAAAAGTACAAGCAAGCTGAATAAAAAGAGAAACAAAGGTCATTAGTTTAAGCATGCATGCAAAGCAAAATGAATCGAGCTCCACGAGTCACGACTGGGATGTGCTCAGAGCGCGCCATGCTGATTGCTGCTGTGCTTGGGGGACATCTGAGATACGGAGAGACTACTGTATACTCAAAAAGGAGCATTAACTTTGCTTGCCAAAGAGCATTGAGCCAAATTTAGGACAGAGAAAAAAAAAATAGGGAAACAGGAAGAGACACTTGCATGCAAATATGATTTTATTTCCTTCGATCCCCACCACGTGTATGATGAAATACTTTAAATATGAGAGGGTTGACTTTTCTTTGACTTTACAGTCTGCCTACACATTCAATCTCAAGCATTAAAATGCTTAGGCTCCTTTATGTTTCACAATTTGGTAACGTTGTACGTAAATTCAATTTCAATGCTAGCAATAGTAAGTTTGCATGGAGGGACAAGACTAGCTTGCTTTTACTAGTCTTTTTGACTATGAATCCACCACCAGCTGCAGTAGTGCTGGGGCCTAGCAGCCTGGAAGTGAACATTTTCACCCATCTGGGTTATAAAATTTGAAGTTTGTCTCTTAAGATGGCTCCTGGGTCCTAATCTGGACACACACTGCTCACAGACTCTAACCTTGTTTGTTAGTTAGTCCCCGAACTTTGAACCCTACTTAACTGCGAATCCACCCCAGGTTCAATATCTCTTGTGATAGATAACATAGGAAAAAAGTAAATTATTTTTAATTAATCCAATTCAATCTCCATTTAACTAACCAAATTTAAGAATGCATCAGTAGGTGTGTGTATTAACTTTGTGTGTCTACATGGTGTCCTTGAACCAAAATAGTCCACTCCAACTTCTTATTCCGTACAAAAAAAGGGGGTGCCATAGCCTTTTTCCATTCACATAGCAAGATAATTAGAAGCATGGCCTCATGAGCTTATTATAAAACTCAATGGCGATTATGGGTAGGGGCTGGGGCAGATCGGCTATTGATCCACCGTACAATTTTACAGTATGCAAGCTCTGCAAGGTGCAAAATGGGACTCTATAGATATGAACTTTGTCATGACTCTATTGACTCTTCTCACCAAAGAGAATATAATGTAGAATATAATACTATTAATTTATCTAATAATACTAATATCAACATTTTTGTAATCCATGATATCATCTGCCAAGAATCCATCATCGTACGGCGGGATACTACTGCATGCATACTGCACTGGTTACATTACATGCACCCAGCTCTTTGGTCTCGTGTAATTATGACTGTGTCTTACTCTCTTGGAAGTCGGCTCCCTTGGGCCTCAGCCTTTTATGTAAGATCAGATGATCGTCTCCCGAAAATAATACAAGAAGAGAGAAATGCCAGCAACACAGCAATCCGCAGAGAAAAAGAGAGGCACCCACCCCTTTACTTTGAGTATAAGGCCTAAGAGAATATACAGGCTACCCTGTTAACATATCCTACCATATGGCAAGTGTCTTCGCCCATGAGCGGTAGGTCTCGGGTTCGAGCCTTGGGAGCAGCCTCTCCATAAATGGGGGTAAGTCTCCAGACCCTGCGTAAAGCGGGAGCCTTGTGCACTGGGTACGACCTTTTTTTTAGTATCAACACTCTTATAACGTCTCGATTTGAAAAGTTTTCAACATATATTTCAACTGTTAATTATCATGCCTCTTATGATTCTAATATATGTTTATGTAAACAACAGACTTATGTTGTCAAACAAAGTAACATTTTTCAAACATTAGATTAGAACTTGCATAAGAAAAAATTAGAAGGATTTATAGTATTATATGAGTGACATTGAAACAGTGAATTGATATAACTTATCAAAATTAACGGTACTACTTTCTTTTTCTTTGTCCTTCCTTTTATGGTCGGAATTGTAAAGAAGTTGTGATAAATGGGCACACAACCTTTCTTTATATATACTAGCCCCACCACCTCCTGATCTCACACACAAACAGTTCAATGTTTTGTTCACATTGCTGCACTTCATCCCCAACTCTCTCCAATTCCAACACAAAACACAGAGCTTATTGCTACTAAGAAACGTCCAATCATTCATTCATGGCGAAACGTTTCAAGCTCCGATTCTCCCGAGTCATCCCCTCCTTCCATTCCTGCCGTTCAAAAGACCCCTCCACTCTCCCCTCAAATCCTGTCCCTTCCTTAGCCACCGCCCCAACACCACCTCTACCCTCCAAAACCCACCACCACTCTTCATCCATCAAACGCCACGTTTTACTCTGCGGTTGCCGACCAAGACCAACACTCTCCGACGACGATCGCAGGGAATCAACCCCCGATCTTCATAAGTTTGAGTGGGACCGAGAGGACAAGTGGCACGTGGTCGGAAAAGTCTACGACATCAACCCCCGACGCAAAATCTACACTTCCTCCGCCTCGCCCGACTCCAACGCAAACGACAGCGTTTCTCCTCCTCCCTCCTCCGCCATAGAGAAGGAACAAAAGAAGAAAACGCGACGAGTCAACAGAAAGAAGAAAAGAACGACGAGTCGCATCCGGATCAGCACGTCCTCGTTCGAAGCCGGACTTTCCAGCAGCGAAGGCGGCGGCGGCGGCTTCGACGACGGCGAAGAAACCAAAACCCTAGTCTCCACCGGATCATCCTCCAGAAGCTTGTCCACCGACTCCTCGCCGCTGACAGGGCGAAGAAAGAAGAAGCGGAGCAGCAGCGCCGCCAGGCGCAGTGTTTCAAGGAAGTCGGCGGCGGGGGAGAGCGAAGCCGTGCCGGCGAGGCTGTCGATGTTTCAGAGACTGATACCGTGCAGGGTGGAGGGAAAAGTGAGGGAGAGCTTCGCGGTGGTGAAGAAGTCGGAGGATCCGTACGAGGATTTTAAGAGGTCGATGATGGAGATGGTTTTGGAAAAGCAGATGTTTGAGGAGAGGGAACTGGAGCAACTGCTGCATTGCTTCTTGTCGTTGAATTCGAGAGAGCATCATAGGGTTATTGTTGAAGCTTTCACTGAGATTTGGGAGGGTTTGTTCTGTTGTAGTGCAAGATCCTAAAGAGCTAGGGTTTCTAGGGCTCATTGAAATATGATTAACTAGTGTTTTAACTTTTAATCAATGAAATGGACAATAAAGTTAATATCTCTTTACTTTCTTCACAATGTATTTGTGTATTATTGTCATGCAATTTTCCTCTACGTAAAAGTTGATGATCACTTGTCGTAGTACTTGGTAGTTGGTTAGCATGATAAAGCACGGAAACACATGTTAATTAGTTAGAAGTTAAATACAAAATTAGGCTGCCTTATTGTGTCGCTTAACCAAATTTCATCTCTTTTTAATGTAAAATATTGATGTACTAAAAAAACCAAAACAAAAGAAGGAAAAAAATTGCTCGACAGTCATAGTTTTGTCCTTCGCAGGGATATATGTGAACTAGCTTAACTTATATTCCGTTTATAATCTATAAGCTAGTTTGACATACATGTTAACCCCAAATAGTTATGTTTTTTTCTTTCATTAATCTTCATCTCGATGTTCAAATTTGATCCCATGCTTGACTACATACCTTAGATGCATTTACAGTAAATGGGAGAAGACTGGGATTGTGAGATTTGGAGCTTCACTAATTGTCGCGCTTAATTGGCAATTTTTGGCTTTGCGACTGACTACTCAAAAAGAAGAATCAGGTTCAATTATTGTGTAACACCTCGAAGAGTTACTTAATATAATCTTGTTAAACCCTTTGACATAATGAGTATTTTCATTGAAAGAGTTGATGTTTCATCAAAAAATCAATCGACAATATGGGGACTAGCTTAATTACTTTTAAGCACATGCAAGGTCCATTCTTTCTCAGATTTGAGATTCATACTATGTAAGATTTATTTTGTCCCCAAGTAAAATTCATACTCTCAAGACAGATGGTCATTATAAAGCAAATAGTAGGTAATGAAAGCCGTGTTGAACGGAGGCATTGGAAACCCCATGGACCTATGGAGTATATGGAGGATGCAAAGTTGCAACAGCTAATGAACGAGTTTGCACTTTTGGTCGACAAGATATGATATTGAAGCCCTCCTCGTTTGACAGGAACAGGAGATAGACCGGTAAACGCAGGCGGATTAGTAATCAATAAAAATATTGACGACGAGCAATTAACCATTTGGACCAACCAATGATTAAAAGCCAGCCTTCTCTTCTGGACTGTAATGATTATGTTGTAACTTGCAACTTGGAATATGAATGAATAAAGCTAAACGCTCTTCTCCGTGATGCACGCTGGTGCATATGGAGATTATCCCGCTCGGGTCCATGGAGATGAAAGTGAATAACATTATATAAGGCTTATTAATTGATTTGTTCCAACTATTTAGTTTCATCTTATCTTTTAAAATTGATTTTGTCTCATTTTATTTTTTTGAAATTGTAAATTTCGTCTCATTTGATCTTAGTTCGTCATGTTTTTATCAATTCCGTAAACAAGATGTGAAATCAAAGATCAATATTGACATTTTATTTTTTGACATGTACAAATCTTTGCCTCTAACATGCCTGATAAAACAATCTCAATTCTATTTTTTATAATTCTAATTCAAACCTTTATCCGTTTCTCTTGTGAATTGGTGCAAAGCTGTAGATCTAGCCGTATGATTCAATGAGTGGTTTGAATTATATTTTCAAACACAATCTATTATTTGGTTTTGAAACATAACCCATTATTTGCTTTTAGCCAATGGTTGCAGCTACATCTCGGCACCGATCCGCAAGAATGATGGATGTGAATTTAAATTAGAGTTGTGAGATTGTTTTAGCAAGCATGTACGAGGCAAAAAGTTGTGTACAAAATGAAATGTTCATACTACTCTTTAATTTAATGCCATTTTGACGAAATAGACGAAAAGTGAACTGAGATTAAATGAATGAAAATGACAATTTGATGGGCAAATCAATTAACAAGCCTTTATAAAATTGTAAAAATTAAAAATGATCTTCTTAATCAAGGAGACAATTTTTTTGTAAGAAGCCGTGGAGGAGTTGTCATTAATCCTTTTTGAAATGCTCATTACTAAGGTTCTTTTGGTATATATATAAAACATGAAAAGTATGGTTCTATCGATGCATGGCTTAATTGCAAACAATTTTTTCATACATCAACGTCTGCTAATCATTACTAATCCGAGTGTAGATGATTGTTGCTCTCATAACTTGTACCCTTAATAAAGATTTTAATTGTTTGTTAATCAATTGGATATACCTTGTTTGATTGTGCCATTACATGTAGCTAATAGGACATTCTCCATGAGAGACATTTCCAAAAACATTTTCCACCCACTAATATTCTAGAACATTTGTCGCGCTTAATGGGATTATAGAATTTTGTTAGTATGAGTAGTCCACAAGCATGTATGCATGATCTAACTATTACAAACAATGTAAATTCTACATGTATCAATCATTCAAAACTGCTCACATGCACATGGGCAACTAACCGTAACCTACCTCATGGACCAACGTGCAGTGTGCTTGTTCATTCCACTACCTCGTTCTTTTTTGGGTCTACCAGTTGCTTCTATTCCTTTCACCTTTTCTTTTAACGCACAAACGGAAAGAAAGAAAACTCCCCATCGATATGTAATGTACAGACTTGACGTAGCGTAATGTACCACAAACACAATGTAATCGAATCCCACCATCCATCCACGACGATATGACCAAGTGATGACTGACTCCCTCTCTCTCACCAGTCGTGATCAGTCAGGTGGTGAGAGCCTTCTCTTTAATTGTGACCCAGCACTGCAGTAAAAAGTAAGACTTCACTAATACTGTTAATGGTAAGTTTGCATGGGACAGGCAAGTGATAAGACTGTCTTTAATTTAATCTGTCTCGGCCAAAGAGAATGAATCTTTTCTGGAAATGGGTAGGTTTCAGTGGGGGGAAGGCACACACGGCATCAGAGAATCTTTACCAACCTCAGAAATTAAATTTTAATTTTATCTGGCTCAAAGTTGAAAGAGTTAATTACAAGTTTATCCATGAACTTTACTTTGGTCTTAAACTTTTTTTTCTTCTAAATTGGTGCAGAAAGTTTTAAAAATGTGTTAAATGATGAAAATAGTGACACCAGTTATAAAAGTTTGACATAATTATTAGTGGTTCTTTTATTTTTCACCCCCACCCCACCCCAGCAGGTTTTGAACCTTAGACCCAAGTTACCGTTTGGTACGTGAGACGCGACATAACGCAATAGAATGAAACATTCCGTCCCACGTTTAGTGCGTCAAAAACAGTAGAACAAACCCTCTTAAAACGACTGGTTCCACATCCGTAGAACACAAAAATGTCTCTTACCTTTTTCAATATTTACACCATTTAAAACAAACCCTAATCCATTATTTGCCGCTGCCTTTCTTTTCGCGTAGCCTTCCTCCTCATCCTCATCCTCTCCTGTAGCCGCCGACTGCACCCAGCCAGCAAGCAGCAGTCGCGCTGCAGATTGACCTAGGTATGCGATTGATAGTTTGTTGAATCTCAATTTTTGACTTTAATCGATTGATAGCTTGGAATTCACCGTCTCCCACCACCACAACCTTCTCTTTCTCTTCCTCGCGCGCCCTCACCCTCCGCTGTCTCCTCTCTCCTTCTCCTCCCACCACTTCCACCCGTCCCCGCCGCCTCTCGTTCGCTGCATCGCGTCCTCAACAACTCATCTCCCTCACCGCCATACGACTTTTCACCGCCCCCCCCCCCCCGAGGCCGCTTCATCCTTATCGCGAAACCCTGGCGCCGCCTCCAAGACTAGAACTTACGCTAATGAAATTCTCTTGTTCTTGTTTGGATTGTGAGAAAATGTAGGAAAATCTGGTTTGGGCTGGTGGGAAAATTGAATTTTGATGGATAAATGTTTTTGCTTTTTTGAATAAATAGTGATTAATGTACAGGGAGCAGGATGATTACGAGTTGGTGAATTGCATTGCTTTTACCTTCTTATGTGAAAAAGATTGACATTTTGTTGTTCTTATCAGTTGGGTAATTCTATTTGTTTCATTCTTGTTATCATGTATGCCAGACTAATATTTCATGTAATCGCGGATTCTGTACTTGTATACGGCCGGTGTTTTCATAGTTGTTGTAATTGTCTTTTAGTGTTTGATGACAGTTTGCTGAGATGATTGTTGTAATTGTTTTTTATTGTTTGAAGACTACTAAGATGTAGACATGTATGGAAGCCTACTTCCGGAAAATAGAGACTCATAATTTTTACACTTATACTTTACATATTGTTTGAATGTTGCCTCTTCACATCATTGATCCGATATTATGGTATTGTTATAAAAGATAGAATTCATGGCATAACATATCATCAGCCATGTGCTAGTGTAAAAAATATATCATAGATAAGCATATATGTGTCTTCAGCCATGTGCTAATGTAAAAAAAAGTCTCATCCTGTCCCACACATAAACATTGTACCAAACAACAGACGGAACATGGGTAAGTTAGTCATTTAATCTTTTTATTCCGTTCCGTCCATTGCATACCAAACACAAAACGAAACAACCGTCCCTTTCTGTCCTACACATACCAAACATAACACGGAACCTCCATTCCATCATGTTCCATCCCATTTGCGTACCAAACGATATCTAAATCCAGAGCTGGCCCTAAGAATTTGGGGGCCCTGGGCGAGCCTTCGAAGTGGGGCCCTAAAATTCTCTGATCTCCGGTTCTTGGTAGATTGATTTGTATAAAAAAGAATTCGCTAAATACATAAAAAGTTCTATTTTCACATCAAATTTCATTAAAATTAATATCAAAAGAAGATAAATATACAAACATTATTTAAACATTACACGATTCACATTTTTAGACACAAATGTACTAAATATTTGCAGTCAAAAGTTTAAGATTGAGAGTGAAGAACAATAAAACTTTATGATCAAGAGAGTAAATAACAATAAAACTTGATTGAGGAGTATAATTAATTCAACGCCAATTGTTTCTCTTGTATTTTTTTTCTTCTAAAATCAAAATCACACTAACGAATTGAATATTAAAATAATCCATTGAATAAAAAGTTATTGAAAAGAAAAATATAAAATTCAAAGTTTTGATTACCTTAAAGTACAATATATAAGACCATATGATAGTTGATTTAAACATTCGATAGAAATTGAGAGAATGGGAAGTTGAAAGAACAAAGATTGTAAAGAGACTTGAGTTTTATAACTTTATATGCATTTGGGCAGATGGATTGGCAGTAAATTTGAAAAACAAGAAAAATCTAGTGAATGAAAGGCAATTTTGTGTTTCGAACTCAACACCCCAAAGAAATATAAAGCCAACATTTTCCACTGCACTAACAAATGAATTATGATATTTTTTATTTTTTTTGTATTTATATGTTAATTACAGAATATAAAATTTTTTTGGGACCCTTCCGAAGTAGGGGCCTGAGGCGGGCACCTACTTGGGCTACCCTCAGGGCCGACCCTGCCTAAATCTACCCCTACCCCTTACCCACATCCTCACCACTAGGCTATTCCTAGTGACTTTCATAATTATTAGTGGTTACTTGTTTCTTGGTTCACAAACCACAATGCGAAGTTTGTTAACAAATAATTCTTTCGCACTAACACCAAACCGTCACAACTTCTGCATACAACAAAGAGAGAGGATCAGACATAGAGAATGTTGTTAACAGGAGTTTTTCTCATACGACTAAATGATGGAAGTGTGGGTCATGGTTGGTGAGCCTTGGCGATTATAAAAGATTAATTAAATACAAAAAATTATAAATAAAAAATTATATGAAATAATTAAACAAAAAATTATAAGTATCTAACCATATTCTTCCACCTTACACCACATTTTAATATTTTTAACCAATCTTTTATTTTTATCTGAAATAAAATTATTTTTTATTAGTTTATAAAAAATAATATTTTAATACAAATTGTTTGGACTATTTAGTTTAGGGATGAATATGGACTTGTATAGTTACTGTTTATTAATGGTAATACTATTTACTTGAGGAGATTGAATTACCTATTGCCACGAAACTTTTTAGGGATTGAAGTGCTATAATGGTGGAAGTGTGATTTGGGTTGGATTTGGAACTTAGCCTTGTCAAAAAAGCATGGGTGTAAATGCTATAAGAGCATTTTTAGTGCAGAAAGTAAGGCAGAGCTTCCTTTTAGCGCATGAGAGCTGCTGATGGGGCTCAGTACCTACATCTATGTATGATGTATCAATCCCCAATCTTGTTTTCGGTTAGGCTTGGCTTGCAACAGCAACAACATGCAGAATCCCTATGTTTTCATCAAGAGTACCATTAGACGGATTTGCATCCTCGCCGGATCCCTTCATCAATGCACACGAATCATTGATGAAAAATCGTACGGTCCAAATTAAATACTTTTTATATTTTTAAAAGTAAAATAGTTTCATTTTACGTGAAAAATATAAAAAACAAAAAAATTACGACCGCACAATTTTTTAGTCCGTATGCGTAGATATCTAAGATCCTAGGAGATCCGGCGAGGATCCAATTCCCCATTAGACAGACTCATCAGTCAGTCACAGTTGTGGAAGCAGCTCAGGACTCATAACCCTAACCCTATCCTTATGTCCAATCCACCCTTGGATTCTTATCCTTGGACTATTATTGCCACCTGCATTGGGATATGGGCTACTAAATCTCTAGGGCTTCTAGCTAGGCTACTCTTGTTTAGTCCTTTCTAGAGTTCTTGTCCAAGAATTGTGAACCTAACTAGGGGTAGAGCCTACTATCACCGATGCCCGGGTATTAGGACAAACCTAATTTTTAGGAGATTTTCTTGTGCAGGGGATTTCGTGTTATGATCTAACCCGTGCATCCAAGACACACATGAGTAATACCCTTGCATTCAGGTCCATCAAAAGAGGTTTGTTTAAGACCCGAATGCATGAGACCACCTTTGTGTATGTTTGAACTAACATGTTACATGGCACGAAAGACCATTGCCAAAGAATCTCTTGATTTTAAGTTCATCATTTTCATATAAATTTCCCATTAAAGTTTTTGGGAATACAAGTTGGTTCTTGGTTGAGTTTGGATTTAACAATTATGAGTTGGTTCTACTTCCTATTCAGTAGCTAGGAATTTTTTATGATGCCAGTGTTTTAACCGTTAGATCTTTAGTTAAAAACACGTGAAATTTTTAGGGTTTTTGAGGTGAAGGCAATGTAATGCTGATGAAAGTATGAATATGTTTGGTATGTCTCTGTTCTGTAGTAGGAATTCTTTATAATTAAAACAATGGCATTTGTTCAAATATTTCAGAGGAAAGAGTAATCTGCAAACAAGACGATGTTAATGAAAATTGACAATGGCTAAGCAAATTATTCGATTTACGCTCATCAGTCTCATGTGTAGAAACTGGAGTTGCAGCAATTGTTTACACGGTTGCATTACGCAGGCTTCGTCGAAAGAGAAAACAAGAAGCAAAATGTTTTCTGTGCTATATTAGATATTACAGAAGCTCCTATAGTATGGCAGAAATGAAACAAGAAGCATTAAGACTTAAAACAAACCTTTAGATTAAATTCACAAACTAGTTCGTGTCCCGCCAACCAGGTGCTAGTGAAAGGTTGCTACAACGGGGAGGTGGGGCGTTGTATGGCGTTGCAGCTGTTTGTCCTAGCACGAATCAAATTCTGTTCCCTGCTTGATATAAACACAAAATTTTAGTTGTCTGCTAAATTCAACAATAATCTGTCTTATACACCAGAAGCATTCAGGTGGCAAAGAGATGAATTACAATGTAACACAAACAAAGCAGCAGCTAAGTAAGAAGGCTAACCTGCCAGAATCCCATGAGGCTCCCATTTTAGTATCCCTATATGCATATTACACTGTTATTTGATTATTGTCGATTGCATGGATACTGTCATGTTTGCTAGTCGTCGCCCAAATGAAATGGAGGAAGAAGAAGAATCCAAATTGTGAATCAACTGCACATGAAAAGGCACCATTTCAGCAAGCAATATGACAATAAGGAAACGCCAATATACACATGAACAACGCAACTGAAACAAAATCCTTTGCACTTTGACAATATAGGGGTAGAAAGACAAAAGACTCCCAAGAAAACTAAAACGAAATAAGTTCTCTTAGGTTGTGAAAACCCTGAGCAAACAATGCTTTTGGAAATGAAAGACATGCCCAGGCATTACCTTTTGGGTTCATAAGTACGACTCCTAGTTCACTACAAGAGAGCTTCTCATCCCCATCCTACAAAAGATATCGGGTTTAAATTATGACATTAAAGCTGATGTCATAGTGTATCTGTTTTCCCCAACGTCCAAGCTCTTTCCGTTTTGGGATGCCTGCAATTGAAGAATTCACACAAACCATCAAAATTATATTACATACGTCAAAAATGATAAGCTATGAAAACACATTTCAATACCTCGTTTGGTTTCCCATAAAGTTTTATCATATGAAGTACCTTGACTGCCTCAATAGCAGTCAAATAAATACAAATAGTAAGAATCAGAAAACCACAACAGGGAAAGAGTAGCAAGAGTATCTTGAGAGAAGGGCAATTGTGACATGCATAAGGTTTACACCAGACTATAAAATTCAATTCATGTCCTTGACAAGAGGTTTCCTTTCGCACTCTTTCTTTGGGAACATACACAGTAACTGGAAGAGGAAGAAGGACGCTCATACTGCAATACAACAACAAAGCCTTTTCCCACTAAGTAACTGCAATATATCTTAAAAAATCATATTCGTATAGTTTCATTATGAGTAACACACAGGTTACAACCATCTAAATCAAACACGAACAAAGGGTTTAATCTGCTCTGCATACAAAGGCTATTACTGTGGATACAGCTTCAACAAAAAATGAGTGCAGACAAACGAAAATAGGGGCATAGCCAATTGGAACGAAAGGTTCCCAAATAATTCTTGGAAAAGCAGAGCAACCAACAACTCAACCAAAAGATAGAACAACTCAACTACTCGACAACAAAACATTAGCTACTTAACCTCATGTTCCTGCAGAGAGACAGTTGGGAAAACCTTAAAAGTTGATAGGAAAACAATTATACAAGTACAAGAATGAAGAAGAGAACCTGAGGGTCCAGATTTCAGGTACAAGCAGTGGAACTTCGCTTTCGCTTGGCAGTGCGTCAAGCTGGCCAAGTCAACTCCTACTCCCGGAGGAGATATTTGAGTCTTCATTCCCCCACTCCTCCTTCAAGAGAACTGACCCTATATACCAAAAAAACTTTGTAAGCAGTTGACGGGTTTAGATTCTCAGCTTAAACTTTTGACCACAAATTTTTTATATTGGTGATTTGGACCTTGTTTTTTTTCTTGGACTTTCAATTTCTCAATCGTGTATAACAGAATAGGTTTTGGTTGACAACTCCTCTCCTCTCCCCTCTGCATTCCAGTTTCCAGCGACTCTCCATAATCTGGTCACTCTCTCCTTTAAAACATGACAACTTCATATGCAATTTGGCGACTCTCTCCTAAGTCATATGGCGGCTTTCTTTCCTCTATAATCTGGCAACTCCCGCGAACAATTGTTTCAGTTTTGAATCAAGACATATTTGTGAAACTCATTCTGGTGTGAGTTGCAATATTGAAATTTTCGCCGCTAAACTCAGAAACATCCACAAGCCAAAGCACAACACAGAATTCAGGGGCCAAATGTGGCAGGATAAGTTTCATACATATATGACATGTTATTAAAAACACAATTACAAACTACAACGGCCATGGCATATGCAGGATGCTAAGGTCCCAAAGGGTATGTAAATAAAATGGGCCTGCTTCCATTTCTGAATAAAAGACGGCAAGAGCAAGAACGCATAAATCTTACCAACTGCCAAATTGCAGACAACGAAAAGAAAACCAACATAAAAATATTCAAAATTGAAGCTCATACAGTATTACAATTTCAAAAAGCTTCGAACTTGCTTCTTTATGCGGCCAATTGACATCCTTGCTCGCCTTTTAATCAGATGGGCTCACCAGCCGCAGCCGAAGATGCAATAATACCGGATTGAACTCAGACCAACGAGCCGGAATCCCATCAATACTTATGCTGTAGCCTCTTTAGCCTCCTCATCTGCGACTGAAGACGCACCAGTATCAGAAGAAGCCAAACCTAGACCCTGCTCCAATTTCTTCCAGGCAACCAAAACATTAGGAGGGAACTTCTTCTTGATCGTGCGTATCAATCCCTTGGCCTCCTTCATCTTCTTCTTTTTCACCAATCCTTCAGCCAAATACTTCATTGTATTGAAATCGGGGATCTTATGCACCTCCACACTTCTCTTGTAAACTTTATACGCCTTGTCATAATCCCCACTTTCACACAAATAAAATATCAAAGTTCGAAAAGTTGCAGCATTTGGATTACAAGCATTTCCCTCCAACCCCTCATAAACCTTGACAGCTTCTTCCATCATCCCATTCCTGCAATAGCAAGTCATCAAGTAATTGTAACTAATAGTATCCGGTTTCAGCCCGGCATTCGCCATTTCCTCTATCAAAGCTTTCACATTGTCCGCGCTCCCGCCATGGACATACATAATCTTCACATTATAAGCCGCAGCATCAACCTCAACGCCCTTCTTCACCATCTCATCCCACAACTTCTCTGCCTCTTCGCCATTGCCCTTCTTGTACAAAGCATTGAAAATTGTAGTGAACGTCACCGCAGTGATCTCAATACCCTTCTCCTCCATCAACCTCAGCGTCTCCATCGCCTTCTCGGGCTTATCCGCAGCACAATACGACTTAATCAGTATACCATACGACACTTTATCAGGGGAGACCCCATGCTTGTTGGGAATTTCGTCGAAAAGCTGGGGGACTCTGTCGAAATGCTTAGAATCGTTGCAGGCAGACAACAGAGTGTTGAAGGAAATGGCGGTTCTAGGAGTACCCAGCTGGTCCATCTGATCAAAGGTCCTCAATGCCTGGTCAAACATGCCGGCGCGGCCGTAGGATCGGATGAGGGTGGACAGGAACGGCTCCTGGGTGATTTTGGGGTCATTTTTGTGGGATTCAATGAAGGATTCGATGTCAGCAAAGCGGTGGGACTTGGCGAGGCGGCGGACGGTGAGATCCTGGGTGTAGCGAGACGAGGTGGGAGAAGAGTAGTGTTCGGAGACGGAGGAATAAATCTGGAGGGCTTTGTCAGGGTCGTACTCGGTTCGGAGCTTTGATTTCGCTTTTGAGATGGAAAGGGTAGACTTGGCGGTGGTGGTGGATAGATGGCGGAGGTGGCGGAGGGGAATCGAAGATGACATTTTTAGGGTTTTTGCAGCTTTTTGGGGGTTTTGGGTGGATGCTCTTGCTCTGTTCTTTCGAAATGTTTAGGGTTTTAGGAGTGCTGTTATTTGTCCTGTTGCTGCGCAACGTATGGGATTAGGATTTCCAGGGTAAAAATTTCCGACTTTTCACCCTCTAATTTTCAACTTTTTTATGAATAACTTGAGTGGAAAAAAATTAGTGACATTTTTGCATAATATTTTGGCTTATTTTTAGCTAGCTATTGCACGTGTTCTTCATCAAATCTTGTTTTACCCCTTTGCATTTTATACTCTCATTTTACCATTCTTTCTTCGTGCCCCACTTCACCCTCTACGCTTGTATTGTCACACTTTACCACCTATAATCTTCTTCCATATCCTACTCTAACCTATATCTTCAAATAAGTTACAAGACTCGTTGTTTGTGTTGACATGGCATGAGCAGTCTAGTCTTTTCAACTAAGCTGTTTGTGTGGCCTATGTCATGTCATGTTAGTGGAATCCATGGATTAACAGATGTGGGTTAAACTCAAATTAGTGTTCGATTTCTCTATATTAAGAGAAGAAAGGAAGAAGAAAATGTTGAATTTCAAGATTCGGGAGTAAATTCGAAGTGTTCGATTCTCCCCGCGGAGATGCGGTCGGATGCCAAAAACAGACCAAATACGTAATGCAATAAATAGAAAGACAAGGAAATACCACAACTTATATTCAAGTTCTTAACTTCAGTCCTTCCACTAACTGAAAAAAAAAAAATACGCGTCAAATTATTCCTAGTCATACATACCAGGATACACGATACAACTCTAATGAAAAAATGCAAACTCAAAAGTTCTAATTAAGAGAGAATCTCAATAGATCACTTAGTAGTACACTTAAGACGAACAACTAGCCCTCGTAGTCGCGCTGGCCGAACTTGTCCTCCGGATAAAACACTGCTACCACCTGATTGCCGCCAAATTTCCGGCCATTCAACCCCGTGCGGGCTTTTGTGGAGCCATCAGTATCTGCGTACTCCAAAAACACCTGCCAATACAAGAATATTTTCAGCATGTAGAAGAGCAAAAACCTGAAAAATCAGATATTCGAAACAAAATGTATTAATAACTAGATTTCAGACACGAAGACACAAACCTTCCCAACACCGGGGGCAAGTTCACCATCTGGTCTTGGACGCGGGATGATGACGTTCACTAATGCACCTGCAGATCAGTCAAAATCAAATAACTATTAAAAATAGACGACAACACAAGTCTTAGATGAATTTAGAAGGTTATGGAGGCTTCTGTCTGAATGTTAACGCCTGATTCTTTATAGCAGAATGTGGGACTACAAAAAAGGCTGTAAAACAGAAAGATAACGACAAAAAGAAAAGAGAAAATCAATACCGCAATAAACTTTGTAGGTTAATCAGAAAAAACCAACAAAAAAAGAATAGTGAAATTAACAGCGAGTGATGGTAACTTACCAAACTTTTCGCCTTCAAGCCTCATGTCTTCCAAGATATCATCATACTCAGTATCGTCCCTAAGCTCATCTGCAGTTACTACCTGAGTTAAACATACAACCTTGGTGGCAACAGAACTAGGCGGTTGCAACAGCATGAACCTCTGCAAAAGAAACAAACACCACAAGACGTTAAACCAAACCCAGATTAACTAAACTTTCTGAAAAATATTAATTTAAGCCAATTTAAAAGTATAGTTTAGTCTAACTTAACACCTACTAGGGGAAAAATTAGCACTTTCACTCTTACCTGCAATGCAATTTGCTGCTGTGCGTGCAACAGAACGCTCTCTTGCTCAGGTTTGGGCTGGTTGGCACCTTGGTTAGCACGCCTAACTGTGAGCGTCTTGTCACCCATTTTAATACCGTTCAGCGCTGCACAAGCTATGTCTGTAACAGAAAGGTCTTGGTAAACACAAAAGGCATAGCCTTTTGAGTTTCCTGTTTCCCTGTCTTTCACTAAATCAAAACCACGAAGGGGTCCAAAGGATTCGAGTAACTCCTTGATCTGTGCTTCTGTGAAGTAATATGGCAGCCCACCAACAAATATGCGATCAGGGCCCTCAAGCCCACCAGCAGAACCCGGTGTAAGCCCCACAGCGGCCAGGTTCAGGTTGGGATTGGGCTGGCTTGGACCGAGTGTTGCAGCCAGAGATGGGTTGTAATCACTAGGTCTCCGCACCTTAACAGGGGCTCCCTGTAGCAATTGTCCAAAAACAAAATAAGGGAATTGTCAATACTATGAACGTGAAGTTAATCCAAAATGCTTAAGTCAATCATACATGGATATAAATGAAAGGAAAGATTAGAAATACCTCAAAAATAATTCCATCCAGAGCCATTGCATTGCTAGCCTCTTCAACCGATCTCATCTCCACAAAAGCAAATTTCTTTTCATGGTTTATGTAGACATTGACAACAGCATCTCCTGCACGAAACAAGTAAAACAACAATTAGGTGATCAACTAAAGGGAAGGACTTTATTATACCAATTTGAGTGCAAACGTCAATATACCTGGGCCAGCAGTGTTCCCTCCAATTGCAGCCATAACTTGGCTGAAAAATGTAGCAACAGACTGCATATGACAGGAAAAACCACATTATCGATAGGAAAGTGTAAGCTTGAGTACACATTAAAAACTTAGTGTTCATGTTGAACAAAAGGTAGATAAGCAAAAATAATAAATGGTAAAGGTGAGTTTGAGTAAACCTGTTCATTTGCTGTGGGAGGAAGCCCTCCAACGTACACTCGTCGGGCATGCCTAGTAGCCTGATAAGTATAAATAAAGAATAATTAATGTCAGCACATGTTACAATTAGGGAGTAGTGGGATGTACTGAATACTGATACAAACTAAAAAAAATTAATCTCAATCATGGCAACCTGTTGAGTCATTGCCTGAACAGGCATAACTGGAAGGGGTGCAAACTGCTGTGCGCACAAATAAAACATAATATTAGTGAAACTCAAGCATGCTGAGATGTATGGATCGCAAGGGGAAAGCGAGAAGAAGATAGAGAGCGAGAGATACCTGACCGGTCGACAGAGGGAACATGTTTGGGAACATTCCCGGAATGGTAGGACTAGTCCCAGGAATTTGCCCTGCAAAGAAAATCGGATCACATGCAGTCATCAAAGAACTACCAGATTAAACTTCTAAAACTACTTAAATGTTACTGCCAAATGACTCCTCCGCCACTTCATTTCCATGCAAACTCATTGGGTTAAGCAATACCCGGACCTTCAATTTATATAGTTTATCAGAGGAGCTGAAAGAAATATATCATTTACGAATTATGGGGGAAATATTTGTAAGACTACCAAAAAAGGCAATAGTTGCCGGTTGACGACGAACAAGATCCATCAAACCGGTGCACTGATTCCTCCTTGTACATAAAAGCTACAGAAGTCGGCTCACACCCATTGTCATCACAGTGGGGCAAGTAGTCCAACATTGCCTTCTTACAACAAAGGACAAGACAGAGAAACAAAACAACAAAAACACCAAAAACAAAAAAAACCAAAAGATCTCTCAGTCCCATAATTATTTCACCAAGTAAACAATAAAAATGTTGTAACCTTTCCAGAGACCACAGCTTTATAAAGGTTATATGCACAAGGGAAGGAACAAAATATACCTTACCAAAATAACACCATGCAATTGGATATGAACTTTCCACACTAGTCCAACAAAGAGAAAAAACAGTTAAACAAAATATAACAATCCCAAGTCTAGAAGAATAAATGTACCTGCTGCAGCAACAGCAGCACCAGCTAACATTGCAGAAGCAGGAGGTGCCATGTCAAAACCGCTAATCCTTTTGCTGCAAGCCGTTAGTGTCAGGATACCAAAAACAAAGTCAACATAAAAGAGACAACTTAAAGGCATGAGACTAGAAAACCTACATTCTACAAAACGTTATTATCACAGCTCCACAGAAAAAATAATATCACAAAATTATTGTCTTACCCCCAACTTAAACCTACATGAAACTCATACACAAGAAATCACGACTATAAATTTCATAGAAGTTGATAGTTCACTACCTACCTAAAATGGTATCTGTAGGTATAAATTTTGGGAGAGACAGGCATTCATTATCCAGGTGTGGTGGTGAAAAGCGGGGTTCGGATTTGATTATCTACATCCCAAGAAAAATGAAACAGAACCACATCTTTCACCACTAGCTAATGGATAGTCAAGTATTAGGAATAAAGATGGCAAACAAACAAAATTACAAACAAGAAGACCCAAACCCAAATAAGGAAAATATTTAATGAAAAGAACTCATCAACCAAGTGTTTATTCCAAAAATACTTAGGATTTGCTGCAAAAGTTAGGAGTCCTTTGCTAACCTCTCATAAAGAAAAAATACCTTTTTGAGCGTGAACGAGAGCGTGACCTCGATCTGGATTTGTGCTCAGATCTAGCTCTTGAACGAGACCGGGACTTGCGCCTATGCCTATCCTCTCTGTCTCTGTCATAATCCCTCCGTCTGTAAAATCAAGGCATAAATTATAATAGTAAAAGGACAAAAAGAATCTCAAAGCTTCACCAGATTAATTAGTATAATAGTTATATAGCAGTTTAAAATTCCAAATTGCACAAATTGCATCATACTCAGTTGATATTTACACAACCAAGTTCATCATCTCCTAACAGAATATTCATTTAAAGGTAGACAATGGAATCAAAATTGGTCACACCTATCAGAGTCCCGGGTACGGTAGTGACCATTGTCGTCGTCGTCCTTGTCTCTCCGTCGCTCACTTCTCTCGCGATCCCTGTGGCGGTCTCTGTGATGACGATCGCGATCCCTGTCCCGGTCTCTTTCTCTTTCTCTATCACGGTCCCTATCCCTAACCCTATCTCTATCCCTATCCCTTTCCCTATCCTTGTCCTTGCTTCTCCCCCTGTCTCTATCTCTGTCCCGGTCCCTGTCCCTCTCCTTATCACGCCCTTTATCTCTATCCTTTTCTCTGCTCTTTGAAGATTCTCTCTCGTAATCACGAGACTCATGCTGCAAAAGAGACAATTCAATCAGTGTATTGTAAATTAAACGATGAAATCAAGCTAATATACACCCTTTCAGCAAAGATACTTCAATATAATTATTTTCCAGATGAAATATGTACATTTTAGTGTTATTAAATATCAAAGTGTCCTCCCACTTATAACAGAACACATAACTGCGACAGTTGCGTATAAGTATAAGAGAATTGTCTACAGCACAATCCTGACACAGCCAAAGCAAGAACATCTTTCACAATGTACATCATCATATCTATACTAAAATGCATAACTGCGACAAGTGTGCACAAGTATAAGAGAATTGTACACAACTATAAGCATTAAACATCCATAACCAAATATGCAAGAGACATAAACCAGTTTAACAAACCCTGATTAACAGATAATTCTATGCAGAAACCTTGTCCAAGAAAACCCCAAACCCCCAAATTCACTAGCTAAACACAAATTCAAAGCAGAAAACGAGTAGATCATACAAAGGCAGAAATTCGGATGAAACAAAAAACACACAGAATTCAATATATTCAAAGAACCCTAATTTAACAACCAATCCAACCCACCCAAACTAAACCCTAAAACACTCTCGTAAACGCGACCCTTTCGTGTACCTGCAATACTACGTGTACCTGAGATTTGGAATCGCTGTAATCGTCGGCACCGCCGTGGACGGCAGCACGAGGTTGGGGAGAGGAACCGCCATCGGCGTATGTGCCAGCGTCCTCTCCGTTACCATCGTACCTCCCTTCGTATTCCGTCATCATAGGTTTTCCGCTATCTCGTAGTTGGAAGTCTCGATGTTGCAATCTTACTTGGTGTTTGTTTCTCGGGAAAATTGTCTGCGGTAAGTGACTCTGAGCGAGCGCTGAGAAATCTAGGGCTCGATAATTTGGGCTTTTTCTCCCTTTTATAGACCTCCAAGTTAAAGTGGTCGCTAGTGGTTGGGATTACTGAAGGCGGTAAAAAAAAAATTTATTCTATTTTTATATAATTTTATTCATTTTTATATGTTTTTTACAACATGTTATAGCCTTATAGGCAGTAATATTTAAGTGAATTTTTCGCAATATTTGAAGAGCTGTTTTATAAAACTAATAATTATGAATTTCTTTGCTAAATTTGGCTATAAATGATCATTTCACTTAATTTTAATTAATTTTTTAATTGAAAAATAATATTTAATGTGAAAGTTATTTAGAGTTAGGTGAGAATATACATGACAAATGATAACTAGCATACACCATAGTTACGGTGATAAGCAAAAATGTTCCATAAATACTCATTTTCAATCACTTATCTAACGTGGTAAGTGATATGTACACGTCATGTCAATTAATGAATCTAATGATTAAATGTTGATTGTACCATTTCTTTTCACATGACTCAAAGTAAACTCTTCATGGACTCTCCGCCACCTTATGTTTTTTGCACAAGATTTTACAATGTTGGAACAAAAACTGCGCCAAAAACCTAAAGTGGTAGAGAGTTCATGGAAAGCCCCACTTTTAAAAGAGTCTCCTTAGCATTTCTCGTTATACCAAATCACCGATATGGTTTAAAATATGAACTCCCTAACATTTGCTCTTAATGTAATCTCTCTAACATTTACTCTTAATCAAATAAATGTTTATACCTTAAGGGGGCGTTTGTTACAGCTCCTTAGGAGGGACTGGCTTGGACTAGCTTAAATAGAACTATAATCCTGTGTTTGGTGGCTGGCAGGACTAACATTAATGGCACTAATGGGACTCGCTTTCACAAACGCCTTCACTGGCCGGTCTTAGCGAGAGACCCCGACACCCATAGTCCTCTCTTGCCTTCGTCCACTCTCGCTGCATCTTTATCTCCTTCGTCTGCTTCGCTGCCCTGGGTTCATCGACCTCGATTTTCTACGGCATGGGATTCAATGAAAGTTGGAAGTTGGGGAGGCGTAGGGACAAGTAAGTTTACAGAGATTGGAGAAAAGGGAAATAGGAGGGAGAGGCGGAGGGACATGGGGAAAAAAGGGAAAGGAGGATGGAGAGGCGGGTGGAGAAATAAGGTTACAGAGAGATTGGAGAAGGGGAAAAAGGGAAAGGGGATGGAGAAAAGGGAAATAGGAGGGAGAGGTGGAGGGACAAAAATGGGGTAAAAGGGAAAGGGGGATGGAAAGGTGTAGTAAAAGGGAAAGGGGGATGGAGAGGTGTAGGGACAAGTTAACAGAGATCGGAGAAGGGGAAAAAGGGAAAGGAAGATTGGAGAGGATGATGATTATAGAAGAAGGAAAAAACAAGATAAAGTAATAATAAAATATTAATCAATATATATTAAATTAATATAAAATAATATAATATTGTAATCCTGCTTCTTAGTCCGACACTGCACCAAACGCTTCACTAAACTAATCTAGCTTAGTCTAGTCTAAGCCAGTCCAGCTTAGTCCCTGAAGCTAGTCCAGTCCGAGACAGTCCGGTGCAACAAACACACCCTAAGATTAATCAAATAAAAAAACTTAACGGAGTGGGATGACAAGAACAACTTAGATGATCATAGTAAGAGATGACAGACTAAATTGATAAGTTTGGAACATATAGAACCTAACTGATGAGTTGATAAAACAGAAGAGACCATACGTGGTTCCTCTTTTGGCCACCATAACTATCATTTCAAAACACAAGCTCGCACACACAAAGTTAGATTTAACGCAATTGTCCTACCGTTTAAAACATCACACGCGCAAGCGCGCGCATACACCATGCAATCTTCAGTATTGATCGTGGGATTCGCCATCCGATCACATGTACGGTGGTGTGGCTTCAAGACTGCCATATTTTGAATGGCGTTACTTGAAATTCTTGCACAGGTAGGAGGAAGCATAAGAAAAATTCCAATACAGCGGCAGATGAACGTGGATTTAAATTGTAATCTTTTCTTCTTTCATTGATAATAGAACGACGATTTACGACGACAAAATTTCATGTCAAGTATGTGTCTGCACAAAACTATCATTCTACGATTCTAGTATTATACTACGAGTCTACGACCATATACTCACTGGAAAAGGAAAGAACAAATCAATCTGGTAGCTTGCTTTCCGTGAAACCGTGAATAAATTTCATCACGTTTCCAAAATTCAGTTCCCGCCATCACCCTTTTTTAAGACCCATGAAGAACCGCTGGACACGCAGAACTCATTAATGACCTGCACAAGAAAGCAACTTGTATTAAGAAATGATCACGAGAAATTGTATTACAGGCCAATGCTGCATTCATCACTGATACACCATTTACACCATTCACTAAACATCGCGATAACCTGGAGTACTTAATGAAACCATGATTCTGAAAAGAAACCGATGTGTTTGCAGGCTGCTGATACATAAGAACCATCGAGTGGTTCAAGAACAGAGTTGGAAACGTAGGGCAGCAACAAGAAGACGACAATGGTCAGGTTTAGGGTTTTTAGAGCCTAGGGTCTTCTAAATTTTAATTTGTTTGAGGAACATGTCGCAAGATTGGAGAAAGAAATTGTGTTAGGTAACCTGACAACCAATGTAAAACTTTGTCGAATCACAAACATGAAATAAAACTGACCTTGCTGAATTCGTTAGCAGTGAATTCCTTCCCAAGAGAAATCTTAGTTGCTTCAGAAACCTCACCCCTTTTAAGCTTAGCATTAGGTCCTTTTGCACATAGAAGATCCATAACAACCTTCCTGCAAGATCAAACTCAAACTTAAGTTAAATAAGAGTAGAACTTATTACTTTACGACAATTTTAATGAAGGGAATCTTGCTTATTCTGAAATCACACAGGAACATGCACAGCACAACATCATCATAGTTGCTATTAAGTATTCAAGTGATTCTCAAAACCTCTTCTGGTAATATGTCAAAGCCCCAGTGAAGGTGAACAACGTCGTATGCTTTTGGGACTAAATAATTTAAAAATAGAAGAAAACGGGAACAACCTCAATTTGTCATGCTCTGGGTGATCTGGTGATGATTTCAAGACATACGAACCATGTATGTCTATCGCAATTTCACTTATTACTTTCTGCAGCTCATGTGGAGGAGCCTGAACTCCATATTGTGCAGCCGTCACTTTTTTACTTCTAGGATCAACCTTTGGAAGAGTAGATGTTCTGACTGCCAGATCACTTAATCCTCTACGTATCAGTTGAAAGCTGCCCACAAAATGACAAAACTCAGGACGACAAGAATGAGAGAGATACTTCCAATTTTAATGATAGCATTCTGGCATTAAGAACAAAGAGCATTAGTAATGTAAAGTCTACACTCGCTGTGTAGGGCAATAAAAACACTTCTTAAGATGATTCAATTAATAAGAAAGTACTGTATGATTATTATTAAACCTTCAAAATAGAGCAACACTAGGGAACCACCATTATGCAGGATGAGGATCCTCTCCGGATCCTCTTTGTGGGGATCCTAGGGATCCTCACATCCTAGCCGTTCATCGTACATCGTGCGGCCAATTTTCATTAGGTACTATTTGTGTTTAATTTTAAATAAAAATTATTCAAAATGATTTCTGACCACACGATGTACGATGAACGACTTAGATGTGAGGATCCCTAGGATCCCCACAATTTAGATCCTGATGCGATCCAAATCCCATTATGCAGTCATATTACGCAGAACTAAAAATTTCAAAACAAAACAAAAGATGAAAAAGATAGTCTTGAAAACTTTGAAAACTTACTTGCAAACCTTGTGTTCTTGAAAAACCTCCTTTATAGCCTCTTGCAGAGCTGCTCGAGTTTCATCTGACATGGTTCTTCCCCCAGTGTGAACTTCACTTGTAGCTTTTGTCGTACCTTTATCAGAATTCAGTGGTTTGCCACGCGTGGTAGTCATACTAGCACTCTTCAAATAACGGTCAGTATTAGATTTAAAGGCTATCCTCAACTTTTCTTCAATCCTGTCCCAGTTCTGTTCTTGGGTTTTAACAATGTCCGGGTAGCGTTCCATGAATGACATATCTGGTTGCTCTTTGAATTTCCAATCTTGAGTGGAAGGTCTTGAGACAGCTAACATTCTAAGGGATTCATACACATGAGTTCTAATGCCCTCTTGGAGGTCTAGCTGTGAATTACTGATTACAGGATTCTTCCGAAATAAATTCAGGATGTAATTTCTAGCTGTCTGCCGATCTTTATGATCTTTAGTTGATATATGATTTGTATCCAAGCCTTTATCATCTTTATTTGGATATAATAATAAGGTTTTTGGAACCCAAAGACCAGAGGACAGCAACAACTGAGCATGCTTCTGAAGAACATCCAGAAGTTCTTCCGCGGTGTGATCGGGAGCAAAGTACTTCTTAAGATCACTGAACCGGCGTGCTACAGGTTCCTGTTGTGGGACAATTATGGTTTCATTGTCACAACTTCAAGAAATTTTGAACTATAATAGAAAAATTAGCTATTTTCCATATGATGGAAACAATGCTGATAAGTTCGAAAAATTAGCTTCAAATTTACCAGTATATCATCAAAACATTAATTTGTGGCTTTGGTAATTGCAACAAACCTCAACAATCAACTTCTTGATACGCTCTTCCAGAGGCAGGGAAAGCAGAGACCTAAAATGACAAGCAGAATGGGATTAACATAGTATATACTTCCATCATTGTTTATCTGGCCAGCAACCAGGTGGTATTTGTGCAAATTTCTCTTTTTTAAAGGGGGGATAAATTGATAATCATCATACCTCTTTGAAAATTAAAGGTAATGTCTCCAAAAAGAACTTAATAAAAGGAAATAACATATTATAATTTCCACAATGTTAAAGTGAAATCAAATGAAAGAACTAAATAATATAAAAATGACCGCACCTTCTTGAAGAACCTTTGCACGTTCTAGGACATAAGGAGTCAACATAGTCATGCCTTCAAATAACAAAATTCAAACATTATAATTAGCATATCTAAAGCTTTTAAAGAACGGGGGGACAGGTAAGTACTAGTAAGGAAAAATAAGAACATACGGGCTCATTGTAAATTGTATAGGTGAACTTTCTTGCCCCACCATCTTCCGTAAATATCTGGCCGAGAAGTCACTTTCTGAGCTATGATACCGAAGTGGAACCCAACTCTGGAAGATACAGTGGAGAAAATAGATATCATACATTATTTATTCATATAAATTATCACAACCAATCTAATAAAATCAACCGCTGTAGCTCCTCCTGGACCATTACAGATACTTAAACATTCACAAAACTAAGCACATATTTGCCTTCTGGTATAAACAAAAACAAAATCCACAGCATTAATTCCTAGGAATAGCAGAAAAAGATAAAAAAAGCATTAAGAATAAAAAATCCTGTCAATGTCAAATAAGCAATCAACAAAGTCAACCACAGTTGTCAATGTTTCAAAATCACATGTTTAATGATCGCTAATGTGGCATGTTTAATGATCCTGACATGTTTATAATGTCAGGGAGAACAAATGTCCAGTTTTTCCACCTGTGACATTAAGAAGATTTGTACCTATGTCAGGCAAATAAAGAATGACCACCGGAATACTTTTTTTTTTTTTTTTTTGAACAAACGATATTATCTACACTTAGGGGGAGGGGATGGGCTAAGCCTCACAATGGGCTAGTGATAATGTGGTTCAAATTCACCTTTGTCGAGAATCGAACCTAAGACCTCTCACTTATAAGTGAAGAAGAATACCACTAGGTCATACATGATTTTCTATTGTTCCAATTTAATTCACCAACAATAAATTTCTCCAGTTTCATGACCAAAAACATAAACCACGAAAGATCTCATACATATCCTTTCACATGATTTATTACGATTTGAAATGAAAACACAAGTTAAATGTTTGTTCTAAAGCCAACTAATGTATAAGAAGATAAAGGACGTGGAGTACCCAATGCACTACACAAATCTTAAAGGGAAGATAAAGGACATGGAATAAACCATAAATAGCCAAAGGATTCAACAGAAATGAAAACGAAAGACTACCACATATGCAATTGTCTTAGGATAAATGAAACTTCTAACTTATAAGCCGCACTTACAAATAAAACTTGATAATGTCATACTCAACTCAACAATCAAAATAACAATTTCTCATCTGACAGGAAAACAAGAAGGGAAGAATCATTTTTCCCATTGATTGAGTTACCTAAAAGATATTAACTTTTTCACATGTAAACCGAAACAAAAAAGCAGAATAATAAAGACTCCACATCAAAAACAATAGAAAGAAACAATAATCAAAAGAGAACACTTGTAATGGCTGATGACATCAAACATTATTATGTTAACACATAGTAACATTTTCTCCTAAGGAACCCAAAATGCACAAAAAACCACACTGGAACTGCTCATAAATAGCTTATATTTGTTCATAGCCACCAGTTCAGAATATTAAACAAAGTTTGCAGATTATAAATAGTAACTTTCCCATACCTCTTCATCTTCAATTTTTTTCTCAGTTGAAGACTCCATCCGCTTGTTCTGAAACAAAATAGTCTCATGACATAAATCAAGTCCTGTTCTGTAAACAGTCATGACTAAAAAAAGTGCCTGGTTATTGTAAATCTTAAAGTAAATCCTGGGTAGATTTGATAAGTTCCAATAATACACAAGGAGCAAAGACTGCCGTAAGAACTCATGAAGGACAAACCGAAAGCTTTCCCATAACTGTAGGATTACATCAAGGCTCATCCTTAAGTCCTTACCTTTTTGCGTTGGTAATGGATGAGTTAACACGACATATTCAAGATGATATTCCTTGGTGTATGCTTTTCGCAGACGATATAGTGTTGATAGATGAAACTCAGGAAGGGGTAAATGCAAAGCTTAACCTTTGGAGAGAAGTGTTGGAATCTAAAGGTCTTCGCCTAAGCCGATCAAAGACAGAATATATGGAGTGCAAGTTCAGTGCAAATGGAGGCCAAAACGAGTTAGGGGTGAGGATCGGAGATCAAGAAATACCAAAGAGCGACCGTTTTCGTTACCTAGGATCTATCTTGCAAAAGAACGGAGAATTAGATGGAGATCTCAACCATAGAATACAAGCTGGATGGATGAAGTGGAAGAGTGCATCCGGCGTGTTGTGTGACCGCCGTATGCCACTGAAGCTCAAGGGAAAATTTTATAGGACGGCAATAAGGCCGGCGATGCTGTATGGCACAGAATGTTGGGCGGTGAAACATCAACACGTACACAAAATGAGTGTAGCGGAGATGAGGATGCTTCGTTGGATGTGTGGGCACACGAGAAATGATAAGATTAGGAATGAGGATATCCGGGGTAAAGTAGGAGTAGCCGAAATTGAAGGAAAGATGAGAGAAAATCGGTTACGGTGGTTTGGACATGTGCAAAGAAGGCCTACTGACGTTCCGATTAGAAGATGCGACTATGGGACAGAGGTTCAGGGCCGAAGGGGTAGAGGAAGACCTAGGAAAACTTTGGAAGAGACTCTAAGAAAAGACTTAGAGTACTTAGATCTAACGAAGGACATGACACAGGATCGAGCACAATGGCGTTCTAAGATTTATATAGCCGATCCCACTCAGTGACTTGGATTTTCCAAGTCTCCAACCGAGAAGTTTTCCTCACTCGGGAAATTAAGGGAACACTACCCCAACCTACATGCTCCACTCAGAAAGCTTCAACATACAAGCTTTAACAAAAGAAAATTCAAAGAACTTAGCGAAGAAGGCTTTGGTGTATTTAACACAATACGTTGAAATGAAGGAAAGCTTATTTATTGATATCCCCGATAAGCTACAAATATGTACATATACATGAGTCAAAATAAGCACACAAGAGGGAGCCTTCACAAAGGTTGCTTAGGAGAAGTCTCAGCAGTCGGTAGAGCCCCAGAAAGAGAAGGCACCGGAGGGGGATCATTTGGAGCCTCAGTACTGGACAGAACCCTAGAAGGAGGAGGCATCAGAGGTTGATCATTTGGAGCTTCATTACGCGGTACAGCCCCAGAAGACGAAGGCAATAAATGCCTTTGGAACAAACCCACAAATCTCTGATGATCAAGTAAAACCTGACCATCAGTTTCCTTCATCTGGTCAAGCTTCCTCTTCATGTTTGTAGCATAGTCATGTGCGAGCCGGTGCAACTGTTTATTCTCATGCTTGAGTCCTCTAATCTCCTGTTTGATACTCATCACTTCAGCCGCCAATGATTCAACTTGGCAGGTTCGAGCAAATAGGCGTTGGGCCATATTAGACACAGAACCTGCACACTGAACACTGAGAGCCAGCGAATCCTTAACAGCTAACTCATCAGACCGTTTGGAAAGTAGTCTGTTATCTTTGGGAGTGAGAAGGTTCCTGGCCACCACCGCAGCGGTCATATCATTCTTCATCACGGAATCCCCAACGGTAAGAGGACCAGTAGGGGAGACGAAGGATGGGCGCCATATGTTGTCTGGAGAAGGCGGGGCTGCCTCTTCAACAAGGTTCAAGTCAAAACGACGGTCGGAGGGGCCAGACATTTTCAAAGGTGTTGAAGAGAGAAGAGGTCGGACAAATCAAGATCTTAGAAGTGCAAGAATGAAGCTTCTACTGGTGGAGATTCAAGTGTGCTTTGGAACTTAATGCCAGCCCCTATAAAAATCTGCACTCGACGAAGCTTCAGAAATCGAAGAGGCGCCTGCTCAGAAATCGAAGAGGCGTTTGCTTTCTCAAAAGCTGGGCTACTTAGAGATCACGAGGGTTGATCTCAGAAATCGAAGAGGCGTTTGCTTTCTCAAAAGTTGGGCTGCTCAAAGACCACGAAGGCCGATCTCAAAAATCGAAGAGGCGCTCGCTTTCTCAAAAGCTGGGCTCCCCAGAGACCACGAGGGCCGATCTCAGAAATCGAAGAGGCACCTACTTTTCCAGCCTTTTCCAGCCTTGTCAGCACCTGTCACACGCACACTCAGTTTTGCGGAAATTATGGGCATTCTGTCAAAGACTTCTGGGGAAGTAGAAAACACATGAATCTTACTGTTCAATCACCCACTTCTCACACGCAACAATAGCTCATGGGTACCACAGATAACTTTGCCAAAGTTCTCTGCCAAAGTTGAGCACATGAAGCTTGCAGCTCCCACTACATCGCTCTGACCAAGAAGGGTAAAAGAATAGCAAAGAAACAGCACTAACAAAGTTTAGACCCATAAATTTTGAAGGTCTAGCTACCATATTATTACCCACAAGGGTAAAGGAACAGTACCACTGCTGGATAATTGGAAAGTCCCTGTGTGTCAACCTCTGTGCTTCGTGGCAAGGTAGACTAGCAAACATGCCCAACCTTTACTCACATTCGAGAAAACACTCCCAATAAGATTGCTTGCTCCAAAATCGAAGAGGCACCGTCCTCCGAATCTCGAGAGCCAGACTCCCAACATGACTACTTTCTTAAAAATCGAAGAGAGGGTAAAGGAACAGTACCATTGCTGGATAATTGGAAAGTCCCTGTGTGTCAACCTCTGTGCTTCGTGGCAAGGTAGACTAGCAAACATGCCAAACCTTTACTCACATTCGAGAAAACACTCCCAACAAGATTGCTTGCTCCAAAATCGAAGAGGCACCGCCCTCCGAATCTCGAGAGCCAGACTCCCAACATGATTACTTTCTCAAAAATCGAAGAGACACTGCTCCCCGAATCTCGGGAGCCAGACCCCCAGCATGATTGCTTTCTCAAAAATCGATGAGGCATCGTTCTCCGAATCAATCGAAGAGGCGCTCGCTTTCTCAAAAGATGGGCTGCTCAGAGACCACGAGGGCCGATCTCAGAAATCGAAGAGGCACCTACTTTTCTAGCCTTGTCAGCATCTGTCACACGCACACTCAGCTTTGCAGAAATTATGGGCATTCTGTCGAAGACTTCTGGTGAAGTAGAAAGCACATGAATCTTACTGTTCAATCACCCACTTCCCACACGCAACAATAGCTCATGGGTACCACAAATAACTTTGCCAAAGTTCTCTGCCAAAGTTGAGCACGTGAAGCTTGCAGCTCCCACTACATCGCTCTGACCAAGAAAGGTAAAAGAATAGCAAAGAAACAGCACTAACAAAAGTTTAGACACATAAATTTTGAAGGTCTAGCTACCATATTATTACCCACAACTGTAAAGGAACAGTACCACTGCTGGATAATTGGAAAGTCCCTGTGTGTCAACCTCTGTGCTTCGTGGCAAGGTAGACTAGCAAACATGCCCAACCTTTACTCACATTCGAGAAAACACTCCCAATAAGATTGCTTGCTTCAAAATCGAAGAGGCACCGTCCTCCGAATCTCGAGAGCCAGACTCCCAACATGACTACTTTCTCAAAATCGAAGAGAGGGTAAAGGAACAGTACCATTGCTGGATAATTGGAAAGTCCCTGTGTGTCAACCTTTGTGCTTCGTGGCAAGGTAGACTAGCAAACATGCCCAACCTTTACTCACATTCGAGACAACACTCCCAACAAGATTGCTTGCTCCAAAATCGAAGAGGCACCGCCCTCCGAATCTCGAGAGCCAGACTCCCAACATGATTACTTCCTCAAAAATCGAAGAGACACTGCTCTCCGAATCTCGAGAGTCATACCCCCAGCATGATTGCTTTCTCAAAAATCGAAGAGGCATCGTTCTCCGAATCTCGAGAGCCAGATACCACAGACCACTTTTTCAAAGTGCTCTGACAGAGTTAAAACATGTGAAACTGGCAGCTCCCACTACCGTGCTATGACCAAGCAGGGTAAAGGAATAGCATTACTACTTGTTGTTAGGGAGACTCCTATATATGTCGACCTCCATCCCCAACGGACAGGCAGACCTGCAAAAATGCTCAACCCTTCATCATATCTGAGAGGGCACTCCCAACGAAGCCTTTCGAAATATTCAGCTTTCTTTCCCCCCGATAATACCTCTGCAAACAAGCTATACTAGAGCAAGAATATCTCATATCATCAGGGTTAAAAGCAAGAGTATCCCATATCATGCTTTTTCCCTGTCTTTTCTTTTGGCCTTGTTTTTACCTGCAAGACAAGGAGAAAGAGAGCAATCAGTCAGCACTTGGAATCAAGCTTCCAGCCAGGAACTGACTGCCTGGAACCCCTTACCTGATTACTTACCTGGCATTGCTCTCGAGTACTCATCTTCAACATCTTATGTTTCCAGGGAAGATTCCGCATCTGCTTGAGGAACAGATAGGGCAAGTGCGAAGGATACAAGGAAGCATGTGGAGACAAGCGTAACAGCACACGTGCCGATACATTCATTACTCTGTCAAAAGCAAAAGTATCCCATATCAGCAGGGTGGAACGTACTCTAGATTTGATGGACTTGTTTTGACCCTCAAATTCTTCAGTCGGCCTTATACTCTGGAGGAAACCAGAAAACCCTCCAGCTCAGTTCAAGAATAAGCCTGTGGAAAGTTACTTCTTCAAAAGCAAAAGTATCTCATATCATCTCTTCTCATTTTTCTTCTCTTTATCCTTCATGCTGCTGCAAGATGGGGAGAAGGTGAACAATCAGTCGGAGCTCTGATTGCTTACCTTGTTTGTCACCTCTTTCAGCAGACCCCCTAGCTCGGCGACTTGGGGGACTCCTACTACCTGGTTTGTATCGCGCTTGACCAAGCCTGAAACTACAAGTAAGCTTCAAGTGAAATTGATACATTACCTTGTGCATCTCCACCAGTTAAAGATACCACCCCTGGATGGAGGAAGAGTACTTCCAGAGAAGATGCCACATCTACCTATGAGACAGATAAGGCAAGTCAAGACGACACCACACTCCGATACTTAGAAGTTTCGTGATTACGAGATCATTCTCCCACAATATTTCCTAATGGCATTTGTACTAAATCATTCACTTGTACTCACTAAATGAGAGCTTGAACCTATGTACTTGTGTAAACCCTTCACAATTAATGAGAACTCTTCTATTCCGTGGACGTAGCCAATCTGGGTGAACCACGTACATCTTGTGTTTGCTTTCCTATCTCTATCCATTTATATACTTATCCACACTAATGACCGGAGCAATCTAGCGAAGCTCACAAAAAGCGATCGTTTTCGCTACCTAGGATCTATCTTGCAAGAGAACGGAGAATTAGATGGAGATCTCAACCATAGAATACGAGCTGGATGGAAAGAGTGCATCCGGCGTGTTGTGTGACCGTCGTAGGCCACTGAAGCTCAAGGGAAAATTTTATAGGACGGCAATAAGGCTAGCGATGTTGTATGGCACAGAATGTTGGGTGGTGAAACATCAACACGTACACAAAATGGGTGTAGCGGAGATGAGGATGCTTCGTGGGATGTGTGGGCACACGAGAAAGGATAAGATTGGGAATGAGGATATCCGAGGTAAAGTAGGAGTAACCGAAATTGTAGGAAATATGAGAGAAAATCGGCTCCGGTGATTTTGAACATGTGCAAAGAAGGCCGACTGACGCTCCGGTTCGAAGATGTGACTACGGGACAGAGGTTCAGGGCCGAAGGGGTAGAGGAAGACCTAGGACAACTTTGGAAGAGACTCTAAGAAAAGACGTAGAGTACTTGGATCTAACGGAGGACATGACACAAAACCGAGCGCAATGGCGTTCTAGGATTCATATAGCCGACCCCACTTAGTGGGAAAAGGCTTTGTTGTTGTTGTTGTTGTAAAGAGCCATAATTCTGTAACACAATATCAAATTGGATAGAGAGAAATATAGAGAGAACCTGCATCTTTGATGGACCAATGGATTTTTCTTGTCCAGAGTCTTCCAACTTAACTGTAACTTCTGCATCCCCTTTGACACTGTTCTTCCTTTTAGAGCCACCAGAGTTCAAATGATCCAATGAGGGTCGAAGCTGTACAACCGCGTGAACAGGATTCAAGTGTAACTGCAAAATGAAGAAAAAAACCAACAGTCTCACAAAGTAAGATACTATAAATATAAAACTGAATTACTCTCATAGGAGATACTAAAAAGTTACTAATTATATGTAGCATGTGAGAGTAAGTTTAATTGGAATTAATAAATATATATTCTCAAACTACCAATAAAAAAGAGAGAACAGAAAGACAACTTTGTTTGCACTTGTCTAGACTCTGAACATTTCATTTCTGAGCAGAATTAAAGTTCTCATTTTCCATGTGTGAGAGAGGGCAGCCATGTCAGAGTCATATAATGGATTAGAAAAACAAATTTGATCATACATCAATAAAAAACCAAATGCATAATTTGCATCTATCAAGCAAGCCACATATTCATGATTTCACAACCACTCTTGTTAACGAACTGCCTTGGTGACACAATGACATTGTGTTAGATTTGTGCTCTTAGATGTTCAATCCAATCCCAAACAACAAAACTCATTCTTTGTGACCAACCACATTTGGAACAGAGAGATAACATACGGAGGAGCAGCACTTAGCATCTAAAATTTACACAGAATCCTTTGCAAGAAGAAGCTATATGGAAGCTTGGAATTGAACTTTGTTTGGGTCTGAAGGCCGTTCAGTAATTATTTAAACCTAGCCAGCTTTCAATAAATTAACACCACTCAGAGTAAACACCAAAACACTTCCAAGGTACGTATTTCAACACTACTTGATCAAAAATAAATAACACCCTATTTGCTTTGCAAGTTCAATGACTGCACTCTCTTAAAAAAAAAATTTGGAAGTGACCAGAAACTCAACTGCCCCACAAACTCAGGAACCCTCCATAACGTTTTACTTACTAAAACTTTACTTTGAGGGTAACAAGGGATGTGGTCTCGTCAAATGATCTTAATGACAAACAACCTTCATTAGAAGTGCTTGAGATCAGAAATTGGCTAAAAACTAAACCGTTTACAAACCTACAGTTGTTAATGTAAATCCAGCAACATTCAAGATGCAACATAAAACCCATGGATGTTAAAGTTGATACCTTATTGCCCATCAAAACACCAACAGCATAGCCACTTGTGCCAGGCGGCTTCCATGTTGTAGACAAAGTCTGAAAATAAACACAACACAAATCCCCAACCCGCTTTACATTACATAACAGTGTAGGCAACAATGTCACAACATCCAAAACATACTCAAGCTATTGCTACAATGTTTATGCACAAAATTGACCTGCTTTGTCATTTTCAATCTACTAGCGCAATCTTCATCGAAATTCTTCGGGTCCCGATCGAGAGACAAATCAATCTCCATTTCTGAAGTGGCGGGGTTCAGCCTCACCTCCTCGCACCGGCTCTCCAACTCGTAAGGCCGCCACCACGGCCTCAGAGGATATTGCAATACATACAACTAATAACGAAAAAGATCAAAATTTTAGGCAAATCCTTTCCAAAAAAACAAGAAATTAGAGCAACAGAGAGAAGAATGACAGACCTTAGAGTTGTCATCGATTTTCGGATTGAAGAAGACGTCGATTTCCCGCACGACCTCGTCTTCCAGTTCGTCTTCTTCCATAGGATCATCCTCTTTCGATACGTCGCCGTTTTCGGTTTTCAAACCGCCATTTGAGTCTTCGGCCTTCGGCGCGCTTCCTTCTTCGTCTTTCTTCTTCACAATCCGGGCGTCCAGTTCTTCTCGTGAAGGTTTGAGCTCTGGCTCGGACTTCGGGACCGGTTCTTGTTTGGCGACGGGTTCGGATTTGGGTTTAGGCTTGGCCTTGGAGGACCGGGGCACAAACCGGTTGGGCCGGGAAGGGGCCTGGCTGGTCGCATCGAGGTCTTCGAGGTTCATCGTCGGCTACTCTGTGGTTTCTGTTTGTTCCGGTGAGAGGTGGTGGAGAACGGAGCTGTGAGAGTGGGGGCTTTCGTGCGCGGTTCTTTTTAGGGGTTTTCAGGGGTGAAGTTTGCGTGGGGTTTTTATAAGTTTCGGACTCTTTAAATTCAATAATTACATTTTTGGTCCACGTAATTTAAATTGTTTGTCACTTTGGTCCGTGTTATTTTAAGGGGTCTTTTAATTACATTTATTTGAAAATATAAGTTTGTATAAAAAGATACTAGATGAGGTGGTATAAAAAGATGGTAGCAGAGGGAAGTTGAAATGCCTCTATAATTTGGTTTACGGAAGGATGGACTGTTGTGATGAAGCCATCAGCTAGTCCCCTTTTTAAAAATTAAAAATTAAAAAGATGCTAAAGGCACACACACTGTATGTAAATATGAAAGATTTAAAATGATAAATATATGTTATTTAGTATTATGGTCTAGGGGCAATCTAAAGTCTTATGTCAAATTTTGTACCTTTCCAACCGGGTCAAATATTATTTTATTATTTAAATAGTTGTAATTATTTATAAAAAAAAAAAGTTGAAACAAATTTTTTTATTGGTTGAAATGTTAGACCATCTTCAACCCTTGGCCTAAAACCTTACATTTTTAGCCCATAAAATTTAGAGTATGTTTGGTACTCTACTTGAATCCAACTTTTTAAACTCAAAAATAATTTTCAAGTTTTAGGCCTTGAAAACTTGGGTGGGAATCGATTGGGGGGGGGGGGGGAATAGAAGGGAAATTATAGGTTTTAGGCCATGAGTTGGAGTTGGCCTTTAGCGGAATAAGAGGCCCACCATTAAAATGAATTAAAAATAAATTTGACATTGATGTTAAATTTGACTCTAAATCACAAAGACTTCAAATCCAGTCAGCAAATAGCACTTTGGTTGGAGAGGCTTTTGATGTCAAATATGGACAGTGACATTCCACCTGAGATTTTGACATCTTCTTTGAAGATGCTCTAATATTATTTTCTTTAGTTTTTGGTTGATAAAGAATATTCTCTTAATAGGTATTACCGATTATACGCATTGTTGGGAATAATTGAATTCAACCGATTACGCAGAATTGATTCTAATCCATTTTTTGTTACGTTTCCTTTCTTAAGATCAAAATTATTGCCAAATATCAAGGAATGGCGGGAAGCGAAAATCAAATCCCCTTCATGGTGCCTATTCTCGCTAAACAAACGCGGCACAAGTGGAAGAATGATCAAATCCCCTTCCTAGTTGTGGAGCTATTGTTGGCAATCCGAGAAGACCATTCTGCACTTTTCTAAATTTATATTGATCGTTGTGTTTTATACAATTACCTTTCAAAGTGTCAACGACAAGTAATTTCTCTCCTTTGTGAGAGTCCTCTCGCCGGAGTGAGAGTATCTCTCTCTGGCGTGAGAGGCCCTTTTCACCTCACGAATAGCCAGCCCCCACCAATCACTAGCTGCTGTACCTATTTTGTGCGTCTGATCTTTAGATGTATTGGCTCCGCTCCCTAGCGCTGCTTCGTCTGCCAGTTTGAGAGTCGATCGGGATAGTACTCCTCTTATATTTTCCTCCTCGTTCTTTTAGTTTTAGCCTCCTTTTCAAACCTTAATCCCAAAATGGAAGCCCCTTTTCCTCATCCCCTTACGTTTCCGTCCACATCACTTTCCCTCCACCCCAACAAAAAAACTAGTAGTGTTTTGGACCCGATTGGGGATCTGGATTGCTTTCCCACTACGGCACTACCCACTTCTCTACTGGCATGCCGGAATATATGGGCGAAGTGTTCTACGACTTTCGTCGTGGTAAGAGTGTTTTACTTATCCTCTTGGTCCTCTCCACCCCTTTGTTATTGTACTGTTTTGATACTCTTCTTGCAAGTGTGGTAGCTGTTCGTATGAAACTAGATGGTTCGGTCGGTTGCGGCACTTTAAGAATATGATTTTTGCTTCTGGTGTGCTCGTTTTTGTGGCGTTATTTTGCTTGTGCTTGGCTTTTTGCGTGTCCACCTTCGATTTGGTTCCTACACGGCGGCTACTTTGGTGGTTGCTAGCGAGAGACATCCAATGGCGTGATGTGTCTTTTGAATGGGAATTAGGGTTTTTTAGGTTTTGTTTAGCGTTTGAGCCTCTCTCTAAGTGATCTAGGCTGCTGCTTTTGTTGTTATTGTGACCTATGTTTTTCTTAAGCATTGGGTTTGTAATATTTAAATGGGCTAATATTTAAAGTTTGTGGATTTTGGCTATGTATATACTCTCTCTTTGAAAGTATGTGATCAGTATTCCTCAAACCTATTTATTATACCATTTTCTCTAAAAACGTTTTCAATTATTTTAAAAGCACATCCAAATAAGCCTGTAAATGATCTTTACCAAAAAAAAAATTTCAACAACTCCTAAATAATATTTGGCCTAATTACATATGTAATTTCATTAATTTATTTGTTATAGGAAAAACATGGACATTGTCGCACCTAATTAAACCTCACCTATGAAAAAATCGATCACACTTTTTTTTTTTTTTTGAGTTGAGTGATATCATTAGTAATTAGATGTTAGATTAGCCACTGATGGGATTCAAACTTACACCGTCATGTAAGGGTGTTACTCCTCTCCATCACTATGGTAGAGGGCCACCTCCCACTCTTCTTATTATAACCTAATGCTTCTCTCTGTTTGATAATTTTAGGGCGGTTTATTGAAAGACTAAAAGCGCTTTTAAGTGAGGTTAACAAAAGGAGTTAGAAGTATTTACGAGTTATAAAAGTATTTTCTAAATAATTAGTTTAAGGAAGCTTTTTTTAAGTGTTGAAAATGTATTCAGCCCTTGCATGACGGTGTGAGTTCGAACTCTGTCGGTGGCTAATCTAACAAAATCTATTGTTTGACAAAAAAAAAAATATTTTTAGGAAGCTCTTTTTAAGTACTTTTTTTTTATTAAGGACTGGCTTAAATTTTAAGTAACTAATAAAAACACTTTCAACATAAGCGCTTATAAACATAAATGTTTTGTGAATAAACAATCCCAAAAAAACATTTCATATTTGCTTTCACAAAATTTGTATGGTAAAAGAAATATAAAGACCAACTTTTGGTTAGAATACCCAAAAGCCCCAATAACAGGATTTGGATCCTCTCCGAGGCAACTGGTCGGGATCCTCCTGACCAATATTCGTGAACCGTTGGATTTTTATCCAACAGCTACAAACAGGGGGACTCTCTAAAAGTTATAATAATTGTAGCCGTTGGATAAAAATCCAACGGTCCACGAACACTGGTCAGGAGGATCCTGATCAGTTGCCTCAGAGATGATCCAAATCCCCAATAACACGAGTATGTTTTAGTGAAAGGTGCAGTGCATGGATAATTGTAACATCTCACATCGCCCAGGGGAGTGGATCATGTAAGCCTTATATGTATATTCTTATATCTACTAAGTACGAAGTCTTTTAGGAGCTCATTGGCTTCGGAGTTCATCGGAACTCCGAAGTTAAGCGAGTTCGGACGAGAGCAATCCCATGATGGGTGACCCACTGGGGAAGTTCTCGTGTGAGTTCCCAGAAACAAAACCGTGAGGGTGTGGTCATGGCTCAAAGCGGACAATATCGTGTTACGGTGAAGTCGAGCCCAGGATGTGGTGGGGGCCCGGGCAGGGATGTGACAACAAAGCTTGACAAATATGTAAAATAGGTATTTTAGCCAAAATTATTCATGAGGTTGTCAATAATGCTTCACTTTGGTCATCGATATTTAAAATTGATAAAAATTGTCCCTAAAATTGTCCACCGTAAATCATTTTGGTTATGCCGTAAATTTTTTTTGTTAAATTGAAGGAACCACAATTTCAAGGGGAGGGGTTCATTTGATAAAAATACCCTCAATTTAACGAAAATTTCTCACAAAGGGGGCCAAAATGATTGACGGTGGACAATCTTAATGATCACTTATATCGATTTTACATATTAGAAACCAAAATGAGGAGTTATGTTAATCTTAGAGACTATTTTGGATAACAAGCCTATAAAATATTAAGTCGATAAAAACATATATTTGCAATCTAAGGAGGAGGTGGTCTTAAACCGAAATCTTGTTTTATGTTGAGACGAGTGAATTGTATGACATGTTCGTGTGTAGATACCAAAACAAATATTTACATAATTAAAAGCTTAGATTAAGAATATGAAAATATAACATATCAAATTGTCTGACAATAAATTATCGTCTAATATATGCGCATATTACTCAACGCACTTTGTACGGCTGTACATTTCTTCTTCTCAATACTCAGTAGATTCCTATGCATGTTACTCAACGCACTTTTTTATGACGAACAGTAAGTAAATGCTTGAACTCTCATAAATTAGATTTTGGCATACATAATACATGAACTCTCAATGATGATCTTGATCTACGAATGTCCTGCATCATCCAAGCATAAGAATGTAACATGTAAATTGTAATTCTCTATTAGTGTGAAACAGCAAATAATTGTCGACTTGAGTTGAGCTGAGTTGAGGGAGCCACGTATGTTCATACGTATATATTTTATTTGAATAGTAGATTTTAGGGTTTGGTTTTACTACTGTTCAATCTATACATTATTGGCACAAACAGTATATTGCCATAGATATTTTGTGTCTCTTGAGAGATACTCGTCATTTAATATCATTATCTAGTGGTACTCCTCTTTATTAAGTGAGAGATTTTACATTTGAATATTTTTTGTAAGTGAAAGATTTTACGTTTGAATATTGTGAATGGTAAATTCAATATCGATTTTTTCTTGGATATAATAACATAGGTAGAAGTATTGACATTGTTTTCATATTTATGCAGAGGTCTATTTTTGTTTTTCCTTTTCTTAGGGATGCAACATCATTACTCTTTTTCTAGGGTTTCTTCTTTTTTCTTGGTTAATTGTTTTGTTTGGTTGGGGGTGTGGGATTGAAAATGCGGGATTCGGATCTCATTCGGATCCAAATTGTGCAGATCCTAGAGATTCTTACATCTTAGTCACTCATCGTGCAACATGCGATAAAAAATCATTTGATTTTTTTGTTTAAAATTAAACACAAATAGTATCTGACGAAAAATGACCGCACGATGTACGATGAACGGTTAGAATGTGAGGATCCCCACAAAGTGAATCCGGAGAGGATCCTCCTCCGAAAATGTGGCCACCAGTCAGCCACCTCTTGTCAGTTGTCCCTATCGCAATTGCAAAAGAGATGGAATCCTATCATTTTATAGTGAAGGTGCAAAAGGAGATGGTAACCAGTGAAAATGCAGAAGAAGATGGGTACCTAACGAGGGTTGGTTGAGTTCGTAAAGATCATTCTCTTTACTAGACAAAGGCTTGGGTTTGAGTTTCATTGTTGACAATACCTTTTGGCGAACGATCTATAAAAACAAAAAAAATGAGAATAAGACCCCTTTTGTAAGTCTTCAAAAAAAAAAAAAACATATACAAGGCTGAAGGTGCAAAAGGAGATGGGAACCAGTGAAGGTGCAAAGGAAGATGGGTAACCACCTAAGGATTGGTTGAGTTTATAAAGATCATTCTCTTCGCTAGACAAATGTTTTTAGTTCAAGTCTCGCTGCCGATAATCCCTCTTGATGGACGACCTGTAAAAATTCAAAAGGGACTAAGACCCATTCTATAAGTCCTCAAAAAAATTTAAAAAAATTATACCCTGACCGTGAGATGTATAGCCACCCCGCTCCTAAACTTTTTAAAACCCAAAAGGAGGTGGGAACCTATTAGAAAAGTGTGAGATATCCATCTCCTATAGTAAGCTTAGCTAGGCGGCCAGTCCTGCCATTCCCATCTCTCTTTCAAACCAATAAAAAGAGATATTATAGGTAGGAGGGAAAAAATGGGTTATTACATTAGTCAATGACTCGTAGTTTTCCACTATGCAACAACTGATCTGGCAAAACTCCATCATGAAAGGAACATAAGAGTGAAAAAGGAGAAGGGTTGTGATAAGCACACACATGCATGGTCCATGCATGGATGAGTAAATATTGAATCGACTTAAAATTAAAAGGGTTTTTGGACTTTAATCTTTAGACTCGGTTGAACTTGTGCATTGTATCTGAAGGTTTTGCATCTTTTTGATAAGCAAAAAGGCACATCTTTCTTATTGTGGGGATATATAACTTTTAATACACCTTTTCGTATATACAAATTCGAGAGGGTGCATAATATCACGTTGTGTAGATCTTTCATCATTTGAATGAAGGAAATAAAAGTCATGTCATGTAATTAATAAGAGAAAAACCCAAGGTATTTCTTAGAATTTATATAGCATGTGATTTTGATTAAGTGTTGAATAATGCCAAACAATAAATAAGAAACCACATCCTTAATTTTTCATGTGGAGATGTTTTTATTTTGATGTAAGAGTTTTAGAAGCTCAAGAAATGAATGTTTTTAATCAACTGAGTTACAAGTAAAGGTAACAAATTAACTCATTGGGTTGTCATGAATATCCGTTAAGACTCGTTTAATTTGATATCACCATAATATAGAGGTGAGATTAGTGTAGTGGTAATTAATAATGGTGTAAGGTAAAATCAAACTAAATTGATCTTAATACGTACCCATTAACAACCTAATGGATTAATTTGCCACTTCTAGTTACAAACTTTGAATGGATGCTATTTTAATATAAAGCACCAAAAAGAAAAGGAGGTGATGGAACAGTTCCAACTTCCGAGCTTATACAGGAAACAAATTATGTAGAACCTTAGGTTTGGTAGGGGAAAGGTGTCTAATATTTTCGGAGTAGGATTTTGTCCCCTTCTATTCTCAACCTCTTCCCTCCCCTCCTCTCACATATTGTTTTTTGTCTTATTGTCTCTATAAAAAAAATCAATACAAGATGTTGACGCGGCTAAACCGTAACCGTTCAAATAAGAGGAGATGGAAAAAGAGAGAGATTAGGAGGGGAGAGAATTCTCCTCCAATATTTTCACCTTACGCGTAGATTTCAGTCATTACATAAGATATAGTAGCATATTATTTTATGTTATCAATAATATCGTTAAAACATTCATTACAGGATGGCCAAGAGATTCAATATTTTACCAGCAAATCCTTTTCCGAGAGCCAGATTGCACTAATATCATAAGATAAGATATGGACCCAATAAGGTTTAATAGCAACTGGATTACAGGGAGCAAATGTCACCATGTTAAGGAACAGAAGCTCAATTTGGACAAAAGCAAAGCACTGCACGTAGGGTCATTCCTGCCATGACTCATAATCAGCACAACAACTATAATATAAAGGATTCACAAGAGTTTTCTTTAATCTTATTCTGTGATCTTTAGCTAGTTTATGATTTATTATTTTTTTTCTTCTGAAAAGCTAATTGATTTAATTACCTATATATTTGCTAAAGTAGTTTGTGTGAATTTTTGGATTGTATATTTTTCTCCATATGGAGGCTACTATATATAAATTAATTACAAGGGAATATTAAACTACAGAATTGTAGAAAACCCTAACTACGAAGGTCAACTAATCCCACAACAACTCACTAATGTTTTACCACTAAAGCTAGAAACTATATATTAATCTAGAAAATATATATTTCTCTTTGCAATGTGAAGATGTCATTTTAAATTCTCTTTTATTTTTTGGTAGACGGTAAATTAAGACAGATGTCTGTTGATCATTGATTATTGTGTAACCAATGCCACATTACCTTAAGTTGTTAGAATGTTTGTTATGTGGTTAAATGAGTTGTTAGTTGGTTAATTAGTTACTTTATGGTTATTGCTCAGTATATAATGTACTTCAACTTACAAATGTAATCAGTTGTCATTTTTACTAATTATTTTTTATTCAGTGGTGAATACTATTTACTTGTTCATTCATTTTTTTCCCTGTGTGCATGCCTGCATGGTATATTCTATACGTAAGAGAGAGCTGAATACAATTCATTAGGAAACTTGATTCTAATCCTTGATAAATATGACTTTTAGACTAAAACTGTGAGTAAGATCAAAATCTAATTTTAGTCAAGTGATATATTAATCACCTCATTTATTAATTATATTTGATGTTTAAATTATTTCTCTTTTTCTTCCTAATTTTAATGTATTGATTATATTTCATTATAATTTTCATTTTCATTTCATTCATCATAATATATTTTGTTGTAAACATTTAGATAAACTAATTTTTGTTATACAATATATATTGATATACTTTGTGACAGCCCATCCCGAAATATGGAATAATTTATTCTTGAGAGCGTGGAAATTACTATATTGCCCTTGAACGTTGTGTGGTGTTGTGTGGAGTGAGCTTAGTATTTGGACCAATTAATTTCTTCCCTAAGTTTTGGACCCAATTAGAACTTAAGCTTGTTTTAGTTTTTGGTTGTTTTGTTTTGTTGCCCAAATTTTGAACACACTTATCCTGTTGACCTCTCTCTCTCCCTCCCCCCTCAAAATCTCTCTCTTTGTCCATACAATCGTACGAGTTGCGAATATTTTTATTTATTTAACAAGTTGCAAATATTTTTATTTATTTAACCTTGTTGTCTTTTACTTAGAGCACTTCCACCGGGGGTGGGATAGGCCGGCACACAGCCAAAAAAATGGCCCGGCACTTAGGGAAGTCTCTCCAGGCCAACCCAAAATTGACAGACATTGGGACTGGCCCGTATGATGCCATGCTGACGTCAGGGATGGAAGGAGCCACAGAGGGAGAAGGCAAATGGCCTGAAAGTGATGGCCCGAGTTCGTCGAAAAATCTGAAGAAAAAAAAAGCACCGACAGCATGTTTGCATCAACACAAAGGTTTCCAACATGATTTATATGTTAGAAACCATAAGAATAGGATTGAGAACTTAACCAGGTGAAATGCAAGAGATTTCACTGAGATTGGACCTTGAACTCATCGGAGTTGTCCGTTTTCCTTTGTTGGAATCACATGCAGGGAATTAAGCCCTCAAATTAACCACAAAAATTGCAACACAACAGGATTTAAAGCTCAAGAACACAATACAGTGATAGAAACATCACATGGGTTAGAGATTGAGAGCTCAAGCTCTCGGCTTTAATGGTAGGACCTCGCACCATGCATCGATGCCGCATGCAAGGCCATGTTGGGTTCCTTGAGCTCTAGGGATTACAAAAATAATAATTTTTGTTTGATTTGTTGAAGGTTTTGAAGAGGAAGGAGAAGGAGAACTCACGGGAGTGAGCTGGAAAAGAGAGAGAGAAAGAGAGAGAACTGGTTGGGGATATAGTGGGAGAGTATAGAGGGTAGTGGAACCATGGAGGTTCCTGACTTCTTTTTTTTTTTATAATAAAATTATTGTTTTTATTATTTTATAATAAATAATAATAATATTTTAATAAAATTGACTAGGCTATCTTTTGTTAGGGGTGGAGATGCTTTGGCTTATTACTGTTCACTGTGGTCTATTACTATTCACTTGAGTGGATAAATACGCTGGGTGCTGGCGCAAAGTCTTTAGGGGTGGAATTGCTCTTATGGTAAACAAATTTTAACAAAAAATATAATACTACTTAATAGTCTTGATTAACTTACTAGTATTTGTTTTCTGTATTTAGTACTACAATTTAATAGTATTATTCTTCACTTGTAAGTGAGAGATCTTACGTTCGATTCTCGTTATAGAAGCATTCAAATCACATTATTATATCTAACCCAATGTGAGACTTGGTCTACTCTCCTACTCTTTTAATGTACATAACGTTCGTTAAAAAAAAAAAAAAATTGTTTCCTCACGTACTATGTTTTTAAATCACGTAGACAAACAAACGTGATCAATAATTTGTCGAAGCCACATGCGTGCACGTTAAGCTTAGTTGGTTTGATCTGAATGTGATAATTTTTTGCAGCCAATCAAATCAAGAAATGGCGTTATCCCTTAGCTTATAAACTAGCTAGAACTGCCTCTTTTAGACACACTCGCACTCTTCAAGCAAATAATAGTAAAAAAAAGTCATGAGCAAAAACCTATAAAGCTAAAAACCGCCCTAGGTGCATGGTACATAGATCAATCAGTGTACCCACATACATATTTTAGTAATAGGTCATAATTTTCACGTTTTGTCTTAAGTGTCTTTGGCATCCTTTTATAGTTTTCACGTTTTGTTAGGGAGGAGGGGGATCGGTGATAATCAAACACGCACCAAGATACATGAGCATGATTGTTTTTTTTCCTAGTGGTTGTGGTAAAACGTCGTATGCGCATCCTTTTATAGTTTGATAGTGTAATTATGTGAAATGTGATCTTTGTTAATGCATTTGGTTATGTTAAATCGTGAAATATTCAACAATATATCTGAAGTTTTATATCAGATATATGACAAATAAATAGAACATGCAATGAGGTAGCACTACTAATAGTATGAGACATTTAATGTGTAAAATTTCATGGCAATAAAAAAAAGTAGAGAAAGATATATTTAGCAAACTATATATATAGTGATATCTGAACTCAGTCTATTTTCGGCAATTCGAATATTGGCAGACTAAATCATCATTAATTGGTATAATAGAAACTTCATTTTTTAACTGAAAATGTGACTTTACCCCTTCAGACTCAATTTTTTTTTTACATAAAACCCACAATAATATATTTTCTAACAAAAACCCGATGACTAGACTCCACCTAAGCAAATTACCTAATCAAGATTTTGCGTCATATTTAATATTATTCGGATTCCCCAAATTAGCCTCAATTAAGTCATTATAACATTTTATGTTGATACCAAAATTAAAATGGAAAGCTTTTTTTTATTTTCTTGTAACGCGTGTAATGGCTTTGAAATTTTAATTTTTTAGAGAAGTACGAAACAAATTCAGAATACAAACAAACTAATGATAGTGTGCATACTAGGCCTTGATAAAACCTTGCAAAAAATTTCACTCCGGTCAAAAGGAAAAGAGTGTCCCGCACAACATAAAGAACCTATCCTCAAATGTCAATTACATAAATTGATTGGTTACAAGGCTTTGAAATTTTAATTGACGTAGGAATAAAAATTCAAAACGTTTTGAATTCGACAATAAATTTTCAGATTAATGTACCCTGTTGATTTAATAAAAACCATGCTTTTGTTTTCTTTAAAACAAAAGGGGTAAAAAATGATGTGTCTAGTGTGTTTTGTTTTATTTTTCGAATATCAATGTACCCTTTTTTTTTGTTTTGAAAGGATTAGTGTACCTTGACACACCCCGACCTGAATCAAGGCGTGCTGGCCATCACGTGAGAATGACGTAGCCATGTGCGCAGTGCAAAAGTGATAGTGATGCAAAAATGTGGGTAAATAAAAACCAAACTAACTAGTTTACACTAGATACATACACAAGTGCGAGTAAAGGTGTTTAAAGTATAGATACACATAGCCAGAGCATAGGTAACCTAGATGCAGTCCAGCCAGCTAAATATTAATTATACAAGACATGAAAGAAATTCCTACATTATTTGAAGTCTATCAGAACTGTTGTAAGTCCTCGTAAGACACCAACACGAACGTCTAACTAGAACCTGGAGGGGCGCAAAACAAAAAACGTGAGCGGGCAAAAACAAAGCTTTTTGAAACCATTTCTCTTTCCAAAAATAATAACCACTCGCCGTAAAACCCCGTATGATTTTCCAGAAAATAACAATACATACGTGTGTAGAAATCATGTTTGAGAGCAATGAAACCAAGTATATGCCATGTCAAGTATCTCAGTAATAAATATGTAAGCCAGGTGACGTGAATCAATATAAAATGATATGTCAGTCGGAGTCACCTAACATGACTTGTACGGCTGAACCCATAGCTCATAAACCAATTTTTGCACACGAGTCGGAACCACCTAATGTGGTATGTACGACAGGCTAGGTGTAAATAATTACGCTCAAGTGCTATGATCACGTGAAGGCTGTGCGATAAATCACAGGTCACCTACGAGTCGGAACCACCTAATGTGGTCTGTACGACAGGCTGACACCAAACTTGGATCCAAGGTGAGCGTACGGTGTGGGAGGTGAATGATCACGTGAAGGTTGTGCCCTGGCCTCGGGTGGGAGCACTAACATGGGGGTGTAGGATAATGAGCTCTAAATGCATCTACATATAACCATACACAATGCAACCACTACCATCATATAGTACTCACCTGAAGCTTACCTGGGCCTCCGCAACGTCATTCAATATTATGCATAACTATACTAATGCAAATACTAATATGTAATGCATCCCTGATATGGCATTTAAAACGTAAATTCAATTAAAAACAGTTTCTGGGATCGTAAAGCATATATACGTATATATAGAAAACAAAAGCCCACTCACTGGTATGTAGCAGGGTCATAACCCCCGAGTCTCACCTGGCTATGCTCATCCTCCCGAAATGTCTCACCTAAATGTGAAACAACTAATTTAACATTAATTTGAAAGTACATAACCAAAACCGTGTAATAACTTCTCATACGCTGCTTAATTGGGGTGTTTGAATATATCATCGTGGCCTACTCAACACCACGAGCATCCCCATATTTTTAGAAAAATTTTCAGATGTCTCACGCGCCCTCACATGTAGGCCACGCATAGGCACATGCTTGGCACGTTAGACGGAAACCCTAACGTTGTTAGGGAATATTCCGTTAAATAGAAGCATATTCTGTTAGATTTACCTGACGCCGTTAGTATATTCCGTCAAAGTTGACAGAATATTCTTTGTTTTCTCCGGTGGTCTTCTTCGGAGCCGCCGTCTGCAACGCCGGATTCTGGAAAATCTTAAAACCTTAATATCTCCCTCAATTCTCAACCAAAATTCATGAATTTTATATAGATTTGAAGCTCTTGAAGTCTAGACACAACCATACCTATTTGAAGTCCTAAAACCGACGGAAAACAGCCGAAAAAATTCTTGGAAAAACTGGCTAACTCTGCAATTCCATGATCATGCTTATTCCGACGTCCAAACTTCTCCAAAACTAGTCTAAAATGTTAGGGAAGTTGAGTGAGTACCTTACTAAGCCTCAAAACCAAGTGAATCACCCACGATCACGTCGAAGCTATTTTAACTCTTCGCCGGAGTTTCTGAATTCCGGGGTTTTCGAGATCAACTCACTTAACAAATGGTACCATAAGATTCTAGAGCTCGAGAGAAGTATGATTATAGAAACCTCGAGTTCAATTTGTAAAGTCTAATGGTGTATGAAAATTGGAGGGCTTGGGTTGTACAGACGAGAGAGAGAGAGAGTTCGAGAAGAAATAAGAAGGTGAGGGTTGCACGTGTGTGTTTGTGTGTGTGTGGTCACGGGTTGGCCAATTTAAAATGGTCTCAAGCTCTAATTGGGCTATAGAATTTAGGGCTTACACAAAAGAGTCCAAATAGGAATAAAACAAATCCAATCTCACTTATTCATCCGTAACATTTTTGTTACGAACCCGATTTGGTCCTAACTCATGTCAACACGCTCGTGACGACATGTACAATTTAATTACATCAGGGAGAAAAATAATTTAAAACTATATGCATACATCCACGTCACTAAGCCTTGAGGGCATTATCATCACTTTACACTCTCGGGGAGGAAATATATACAATAATTTGGGACGGGTCGTCACATACCTACTTAGTACTAATAGTTTTGGTCATTTTGAAAAATAATGCACCTGTTATCAAATTTTTTAATCTAGAAAATATAGGTAAATTAATTTATATAGGTAAATTAGTATAAGATTTCATGCATGTTTATCATGGATCCGGAGCCTCTATTAGGTGGCATATTGTTAATATCTCTCATATAAAATATATTTATCATTTAAATTAGTGAATCTACAAATTATAGGTAAATTAATTTGTGTAGGTAAATTAGTATAATATTTCATACATGTTTATCTTGCATCCCAAGCCTCTATTAGTAGGCATATTATCGATATTTTTCATATAAATATACTTATTATCGACATACTATTGATATTTCTCAGATAAATATACTTATTATTTAATCTACAAAATATAGGTAAATTTGTTGGTATAATATATTAATAATAGAATAGGGGTTTGTTGCTCATCATAATTATGGTGAGTTATGATATCCTTTATTGAATTAATTAGGGAGTTGTGGCATAAGTTGTAAATATATTGTAATAATAGGTCACTTATGTGCCTACATGTCAGTTTATTTTAAAATTGGGTTTTATTTGGAGATTTAAATTTATGTGGGTTTTTGTTTATGAAATGCAACTTGTCCGGGTTTATATCTAAAGAACCCTTTTTTTAATGAACAAGCGGTATTATCTGTCCTAAAGAAGTGGGTCAGGCCTTATAATGAGCTTAATAATCATTTTGTTTGAATTCGCTTTTAATAAGAATCGAAATTAAGATCTTTCATTTACAAATAAAGATAAATGTCACTAGACCATAATATTATTTAGTATATAAAAACTTATATCTAATATTTGTATACTTTTCTAAAAAGAGAATACATATAATAGAATGACGAAAATGTTGTCCAATTTCCAGAGAAGTGGCTCTAAACAACATTTCATATGCATAAGAAAAAATAAAATACGACGTCGGTAGCAGTTGCTTTCCTTGATATTTTATGTGCTCCATAAAAGAAAGTACCTCCCTATATCAAGCTTTATATGCAGTCTTCAGTCAATTAACTTACTAGTACAGTTATACAAACCCTAGCCGCAAGAAGAGGAAAACCCAAAGAAAAACTTCCCACCGCGGACCCCAGCTTTTGGCTTTGGGGTCGGTCATAATCCTTCTTAATTTTATTCTTTTTTTTCCCCATTTTTGGTAGTGGTCTCACTTTGTCGAGAAGAGCTTTTGAGGTTGTGGTTGTGATCACTCTTGTTCTAAGGAGGAGAGCTTTTATAGCAATTATGAATTACTGCTCAACCCTGGATCTTAAAGTAACAATTATTGTTCAAATCTAAGGTGGTGATTTCGTAGTTTGTGCACTTGGAAAAGATTATGCGGAGGAAGCTCGACATTTGTTAGAGGTGACTCATAACAGGATTTTCGTCAACGATCACAAGATCATCAAAGGATGGTGCAATCTTTCCTTCGTGGGGTCGTTGCAGTGGTTCGAGAGATTTACAATCATGTTTTCTTGTCGTTGCAAAGCTTTTAGGTGATGGTTCACCTTGTGTGTCTTGATGGTGTTAGGTCCGGCTTGTAGGACTTGGTCCTTTGTGAGCTTATCTTTCATGTTGGTTAGGTGCGGGTCTCCCGTGATTGATGAATTGTACTTCTGAGGATTTTATTTTATATCGTGTCATTTTTTTTGTTTTGTTTTGCTTGTGGTTTAGTTGTTTGTTCACTTGGCAAAGGACTATCCGGCTTGTAGGACTTGGTCCTTTGTGAGCTTATCTTTCATGTTGGTTAGGTGCGGGTCTCCCGTGATTGATGAATTGTACTTCTGAGGAGTTTATTTTATATCGTGTCATTTTTTTTGTTTTGTTTTGCTTGTGATTTAGTTGTTTGTTCACTTGGCAAAGGACTATAAGGACATCTTCGTGATGTCTCATAGTAGGGCTTCTTATTCGAATGAGCGTTGTCTTTTGCAAGTTCATCCAAAGTAATGCATTGTTTTGTCCTCTTGAGCGTTATCCTTCTATTTGGTTAAATGTGATTTTGTGGAGTAGATTTTGTATTGTCTTTCTCTTGCGTTGAAGTACTTATTACCTGAAAAAAACCTTACTAGTACAATTAAATCTGCTCTATGTTAACTTGTTGATTTAGCTATCAATAATAGTTATTATTATTTTATTGCATAACTTTTTAAAGAAGAATTTTATTGATAAAATAAAGGAAGACTCTGTGGACTAATTATTAACCCTTGGACTAATATCATATACTAATCGAATTCAAAAGACAAAGGAAGACTTTGTGGGATCCATTCAAAAGATAATAGAAAACCACAAAGTATAACAACATTATTTTCCGATTTCATACTTTACCCTTTACATCCACTTATATGAGCTCCACAAAGCTGCTTTGGGCCTTTGATCCTTGGTTGTAGAAGAGAAAAGCTTATGCATTAAGCAAAACCTTTTTCAAAATACATTTTGGGGAAATAAAAAAAAACTTTTTTAAAATTGACTTTATTGGTAATTGGCGGTTAGAACTGTACAGTAACACTCTCGTACATTTTTACACTAATCTATACTAGGATGAAAGAAAATGGTTTGAATATGAGATGTAGTGGATTGAAGAAGAAAACCTTTACCACTAGGAAAATTCATCACTTACAATAATCTTGTACATTTAAAATTAACTCTTGTAAGTTGAACATTTACCATTGAACTTAAATCCGAGTTGATTTCCTCTCTCCTACTATCTATTTGTATAAAAACTCTTAATCATTTATAACTTATCATATCTCACACTATAAATATATTATTGGAAACACATAAAATTTGGATCTACCGGTTATACAGATTCATTTTCAGCATTTACGCCTTTAATAAAACCACTCATAATTTGTCACCATTGATTTTTGCCTTCCTTATAATTTTTCACCACTGATATGATTCGTAAAAGATAAATTGTATGAAAGTCAATTATTATGTAAATGAAATAACTTACGATGAAATAAGAATTATATTACAAGTGAAAAAAAAAAGACAAACTAGGAGATATTATATTTTTTGGATCGTCCAACACCTATGTATTGCAACAGTAAATAAAATAAATAGGTACACCGATATAATGATATTTCCATTCATAACACATCAACGTAGCTCATTTATAACACAATGAATCATTTAACGTAAGATTAGTTGTAGAATAAGAACATTAATGTATATGTGTACTTCCACCATCTAAATAATTATCATGTATTGGACCCCGGGTCTTATATTTTGTAACCTACTTCACACGACACATTCACATTTTCCATCGATGAAGACAGGTCTTTTGACTTTTTGGATATCAAAACGACTTTGATTCTATCTTAATTAATCAACTTGTCTTTTTATAGTCGATTGTTTTGTGTCCTCATGTTATCTTCCTTGTCCTCACATGTGCCATTTGCTTGTTTTAGAGAAAAATGAAGCAATATTTTATGAATTTTGATTGAATCGGAGTTTTGATTTCTAAACGAAACATTTGTGAGTATTGATCCTAAAATTTGTTATAATATAGAATAATAGTCATTTTTATTAAGTCTATTAATTTTTTTATCCATAATAAAAGGTTTTAAAAGACAAAAAAATAGATAAATATTCTAACGTAGATAACCAAACGAACAATTTCTCCTTGTTATTATAGTTTAGCCAACAATATTTATGAATTTTTAGTTTAGGAATCAAACTCTAACTGTGCTAAAGTTGTGGAACAATATTTCTAGTTCTACATACTTTAGTAGGTGAAATCATAACACTGTTATAATTTGTACTTTTCCCATAAATGACCTAAATTATATGGGTTAAGTTTAGCGTAGCTAAAGTACTAATATCTATTGTAATAAAAAAAATAGTTCTGCCTGCTTTTAGTAGGTGAAATTAGAATACTCTTACAATTTGTATTTTTTTTTTCTTGTAACTGACGTAATTTGAATTATGTGGATGAAGTGTCCACCTAAGATGTTAAAAAGAGAACACACTACTCTTGCTAACTTGATTAGATACGTCTGGAAAAACATTCAACAATCTTTTTAGTGATACAGCTCAAATTTTCATATTCAATATACTCAACTCCTACTCTACATGCATTATGTGTGACAAACTAATTATAAGCATAACTTACAGTTAAGCAACTTATACATATATTAGAACAAGTTATAAGTAAGAGATTTTAAATTTGATTTTTATATTTAGATTATTGGTTTATCAATTATCTTTTTTATTTCTCGATGAATATAGTTGTATAAAATACAAAATCGCTTAGAAGATGTGTCTACGATGATGCATATTACTCAAAGGTAAAAGTTTATACAAAAATTAACTGCTATAAAAATTGTCACATCCCGGCCCGAGCCCCCACCACATCCAGGACTCGACTTCACCGTAGCACGATATTGTCCGTTTTGGGCCCCGACCACGCCTTCACTGTTTTGTTTCTGGGAACTCACATGAGAACTTCCCAGTAGGTTACCCATCATGCGATTGCTCTTACATGAACTTGCTTAACTTCGGAGTTCTGATGGAACCCAAAGCAAATGAGCTCCCAAAAGGCCTCGTGCTAGGTATGGATGGGAATATACATATAAGGCTTACATGATCCACTTCCCTGGACGATGTGGGATGTTACAATCCACCCCCTTAGGGGCTCGACGTCCTCGTCGGCACACTTCTAGCCGGGGATTGGCTCTGATACCAAATTGTCACATCCCGCCCCGGGCCCCACCACATCCCGAGCTCGACTTCGCCGTAGTACGATATTGTCCGCTTTGGGCTCCGACCACGCCCTCACGGTTTTGTTTTTGAGAACTCACACGAGAACTTCTCAGTGGGTTACCCATCATGAAATTGCTCTCGCGTGAACTCGCTTAACTTCTAGGTTCCGATGGAACCTGAAACCAGTAAGCTCCCAAAAGGCCTCGTGCTAGGTAGAGATGAGAATATATATATATATAAGGCTTACATGATCCACTCCCCTAGGCGATGTGGAATGTTACAATAGTTCCGATGGAATCCGAAGCTAGTGAGCTCCAAAAAAGCTTCGTGCTAGATAGAGATGAGAATATACATATAAGACTTACATGATCCACTCCCCTGGACGATGTGGGATGTTACAATTCACCCCTCTTAGGGGCCCGACGTCCACATCGGCACACTTTTGGCCATGGATTGGCTCTGATACCAAATTGTCACATCCCAACCCGAGCCCCACCACATCCTGGGTTCAACTTCGCCGTAGCACGATATTGTCCGCTTTGGGCCCCGACCATGCCTTCACGGTTTTGTTTCTGAGAATTCACGCTAGTAGAACTTCTCAGTGGGTCACCCATCCTGGGAATACTCTTGCCCATTTCTCGCTTAACATTATAAGATCCCACATCGCCAAGGGGTGAGGATCATGTAAGCCTTATATGTATATTCATATCTCTACCTAGCACGAGGCCTTTTGAGAGCTCATTGGCTTTGGGTTCCGTAGGAACTCTGAAGTTAAGTGAGAAAGGGGCAAGAGCATTCCCAGGATGGATGACCCACTAGGAAGTTCTGCTCACGTGAGTTCCCAGAAACAAAACTGTGAGAGCGTGGTTGGGGCCTAAAGCAGACAATATCGTATTACGGTGGAGTCGAGCCAAAGATATGATGGGGGTCCGAACCAGGATGTGAAAAAAATTCATTAGATCTATATTCAAAATTTAATTGTTAGTTTTTGAATTTTTGCAAAATGAGCCCGAAGTTCTAATTTTGTAATCACACAACGTGATTTTTTATTGTACCAGTTTGATTTTTCCGATAACTTTATTGTCTATTTAAACATTAAGGGTTAATAGTCTTGACTAACATTTTAAGTACCTGTTCTTCATCAGTTTCAATATTTAGTACTTTTCATTTTACTATTTTAACCCTTTTATGAAATTGATAGTCAACGTCATAGTCCAATATATAGCACGTCAGTAGTTAATGTTTAATTAGACCATGAAACTGATAGAAATGTAGATTGATGCAATACAAAAATCACATAGGATAGAAAACAGAAAGTCACTTAGTATTACGGTCTAGTAGTATTCTTCTTTACTTGTAAATGAGAGGTCCTAGGTTCGATTATCCCCAAAAGTAAATTTAAATTATATTATTACTAATTCATTGTAAGATTAAAAATACCTTTATTTTTTTAATATAGATAATATCATTTATTTAACAAAAAAAATTACAAAAATTAAAATCTACCGACTCTAAAATCTTCGATTGTGAAATGCAGGTCAACCAATATATCACCTTAAATTTCTGGGAAAGAGATCCAGCCACGTGCAGTCCTTTTAATCCGACGTGTAGAGGCACACAACTGGTTTCACCGCGGTAAGCCCAAATATAATTAAACAGTAAAAAAAATGAGCAGTATTGCACACGGTGCAGCCTAGAAAACAAACAAACGTGTCGAGATCAGAAGGGGGTGAAAACATCAATCACGACAAAAGTTGTTTGACTTTTGTGAAATTAAAGAAGCGGTCGTCGACCAAAACGCATCCAAACACTCAACTAAACGACAAAGCGACATCGTAATCCTCGTTCGACGGTGTGCCTAAGAACACCCGAATCCCGACACGTGGACCGATTAACCTCCGTGTCTGTAATCAGAAACTTGAACAGAAAGTCATGGCCTACTCAGATTAATCCCCTGCTATCCACTAATTAAACTCGATTAAATATCTAATTTTTTATTATCACTTTCTCAGCATCTCCCAGTCTCCTGAAAAGTTAGTGACAAAGCGGCAGAGCAAAGACTCTGCCTTAAACTCTCTCTCCTCTCTCTCTCTCTCTCTCTCTCTCTCTCTAGAATCTCGATTAACAATCTCACTCTGTTCTTCAGCAGTCTTATAAAACCCTGCAATTCTTTCCTGTTCTGGTTTCTAGTTAGCTGAAATCTCAATAGGTTTTCTCAGAGAGTAGCCAATCAGCTCAGAAACACCCAAAAACCAGCTGAAAATTTTGGGTTTTGGTCAAATTTGCAGACCAGGATTTGGATCAATTTTTGACTCTTGTAAAATTCGGGTTTCTTTTCCTCGTCCTTGCAGATAAATCTGAGAGCTGAGAGAGAAGCTTTTATTTTACAGGCTGGGGTTCTTAAATGATTGTGTTTTCTGGGGCAGTGTAAGCTTTGGTCAGAGACCCATCAGGACAGAACTGGTAGGTGGGCATAGAAAAACAAAAGAGAGGACCTTGACTAGTAGATGAGAGAGAGAGAGATGTAATCAAAACCCTAGAAAATGAAAACTTTGTACCTACAAACACGTCCTTAGTTTTAAGATTAAAACCCAAGTGGTAGATTTTTGCTTTTTGTCCTGCAGATTGGAAGTTCAAAAAAATAAAAGAGGAGAAAATCAAAATTTCAGCTCTGATGCCGACCGACCTAGATAATTCCTCTACAGCTTCAGGTGAAGCTAGCGTTTCTTCCTCCGGCAACCAAACCGCTCCTCCCAAACCCGCCACCAAGAAAAAAAGAAACTTGCCAGGAATGCCAGGTGGCTCAAAATTTAAAAATCCCATTTTTCTTCTTCTGATTTTTCATGTTTTGTATGGATTAGTGATTGGATTTCTGGGTTAATTTGACTTCTGGGTTTTGTTGCAGATCCAGATGCGGAGGTGATTGCTCTATCGCCGAAGACCCTTATGGCGACGAACCGATTCGTCTGCGAAATTTGCAGCAAAGGGTTTCAGAGGGATCAGAATCTGCAGCTTCATCGGCGCGGCCATAATCTGCCATGGAAGCTGCGGCAGAGGTCGGGCAAAGAGGTGAAGAAGCGAGTCTACGTCTGCCCGGAGGCTTCTTGTGTACACCACGATCCGTCCAGAGCTTTGGGTGATCTCACTGGGATTAAAAAGCACTTTTGCAGAAAGCACGGTGAGAAGAAGTGGAAATGCGATAAGTGCTCCAAGAAGTATGCGGTTCAGTCGGATTGGAAAGCCCATTCGAAAATTTGTGGCACCAGAGAGTACAAATGCGATTGTGGGACTTTGTTCTCAAGGTTTGATAATGAATGAAACTTCGATTTTGTCTTAGGATTTTATGTGTTTTTTAGATTAATTTGTTGGGTTTTTTTATTGGATTGGTAAAGTTTTTGGTTTTTGGTGTTTGAAGGAGGGATAGCTTCATAACTCACAGGGCCTTCTGTGATGCTTTGGCGGAAGAGAGCGCCAAAGCTCATACCCCCACCGCCACCGCCGCCGCCGCTACAGCAGTGAATTTGAATTCAGAATCAGACCCAAAAACCCAATCTGCTAATTCACCTCCACAAGCACCACCGCCGCCGCCGCAGGCAGCAGCTCCACCTCAGCCTACAACTTCATCAGTTCCATCTGTGTCAGCCGGTGTGCTATCTTCATCCCTGCCTGCACAAAGTACAGGTAAAACATGTCCAAAATTGGCAAAATATCAATCGTTTCTGTTGGGTTTTGTCGGAAGTGTGTTTAGTCTAAAACAAACAACAAAATCTATGTTGTGTTTATTGTTGTTGTTTTATTATGTTGTGTCTCTTGCTATGGATCTTGGAGTTTAGTAATTTTTGTCTGTTACGAAATTTGTTTTCAGTAGGTTATGTAATCACTCGCAGTATGACAGTATTGGTAACTTGATCAAAGATTTGAGGGAATTTAACAAATTAATTAAAAATTAAGGTTCCTGGAGATTTCTATTAAACTTTTAGTGATTCAAAAGCTAAAAGGGGAGGAGTAAATGCTGGTTTGGTATTGCTGTGCTTTGAAAAAAAAAACTGTTTCTGCTGTGATGTGAGAATAACCTTATTTCTGCTGCTTCACATTTTCAGTTTTTTTTCACCCAAAACTGTGAAAATAAGCTGTTTTTAAGTGTTTACCATACACATTTTTGAGCTCAGTTTTTTTAAATACCCATTTTTTATAAAAGCACTTAAGTACCAAACCAGTACTAAGTAGGATTAGAGAAAGGACACCATTATTAATCCTCCTTTTCCTTCAAAAGTTATTTCATAAAGAAAGGTCTTAACTTTCTGTTCCTGCATTTTTAAGTGACCCCTTTAATTTACATCCTTTTCTCCTTTTGTTGTTGTAGTGAGAGAGTTGCCGGAAAATCCCACACAAATTGTAGAAGAAGCACAGGTTGTGGCGGGTCGAAAGGGTAATCGTAGCAGCAGCAGCAGCTCCAGCAGCAATGGCAGTACAAGCAGTGGTGTGTTTGCAAGTTTATTTACTTCCTCAACAGCATCGGCCAGCTTGCAACCTCCTCAACAGCCTGCATTTACTGACTTAATACGAGCCATGGGGCATCCGGATCAATCAAACGACCTAGCCCCATCTTCTTCAATGGAGCCTATTTCTCTTGGCCTCTCAACCAGCCATGGATCCTCAATTTTCGAGTCTGCAGGGCATGAGCGTAGGCAGTATGCGCCTCCGCCACAACCAGCTATGTCTGCAACAGCTCTGCTTCAGAAAGCTGCTCAAATGGGCCCAGCAGAAACCAATGCATCGTTGCTTCGTGGGTTTGGCATTATGTCATCCGCATCATCTTCCGCGCAACAAGAGACTATGCAATGGAATCAAGGGCCGGCAGAACCAGATAATGCTGCAGTTGCTGCAGGGCTTGGACTTGGTCTTCCTTGTGATGGAGGTTCGGGATGGAAGGAATTAATGATGGGAAGTCCTTCAATGTTCGGTCCCAAGCAAACCACACTTGATCTTTTGGGATTGGGAATGGCCGCCGGTAACAACCCCAGTAGCGGCCTATCAGCCCTAATTACATCAATCAGTGGCGGTCTAGATGTGGCAGCCGCAGCTGCATCCTATGGAGGTGGAGAATATAGCGGTAAGGACTTGGCTAGAAGCTCATGAAATTGGACAATTAAAGTAGTCATTTTCTTACATTTGACTCGAGGAAGGGGCGTACAAGGTGCAGGTTGATCTCTTATAAGGAAAATTGATGATGTTGCAGAATGAAGTAAGACATGCATAACTAAATGAAAGATTAGCCATCATAGGCATGGAGGTAAGCATTCTTTTTTAATGTTCTCCTGCCTCGGTGACTAGGGCGAAACGACCTTGTCTTTCTGCTGTAGACTTTGTTGAAAGCTAAATCCGGGGATCGTTTCATGTTTCGTCCCTCTATTGTTTAACTTGGGGGTTTTAGCACAGGCTTCCATGTATGTATGTCACTTTCTGTTAGCTTAAGGTGGCTTTGGTGAATGAATATGTGTACCTGCTGCAATTCTTTAATTTTGTCAAGTTTCTCAAGCATAGCCTGGCGATGAAAGGCTCGCTGGATGGATTTTACCAATTTGGGTTTACAGTACTATGCCAGGTAAGGGTAGATGGATTAGGGGTTTGGGGTTGATCTTGTAAATTACTGTGTGATTAGCCTGTAGTTTTAGGGTTCCTAGACTTGCTCAAACCTCCAATTTCCATCACTTTGTATGTACAATTAAATTAAGATTAAGTTTTTTGTTTTCTTTTATATATAATGTATTTTATTTTGGCTGGCATGTTGGATTCTGTTGGTGCAAGAGTTCCAATATTTCATGGTATGAGATGTCACGCTAACAGTGTCATCGTGCTTTGGAAGTTGTTCTTTGTTAGCGCATGGCGGGATGAGATTTTGGTTTTTTCAATTTTAGAAATCACAAGAAATTTGTGCGTGTGCGGTTTTCCATAATTGTACGAACGCATCTAACATGGTCCCCAAAGACTGAAATTGAATGGGGTCTTTAAATATCTTGAAAATGGTCCTGTGTTGTGCAGTGCATAAATTAGGATCTTTATCTCTCTCTCTTTTTTATTTTTTAACAAAAAAATCATTTAACTCGAGTTTAGGTACTAAAAAATCAGTCATTTTTTCTAGAGTTTCAGTCAACAACATTTGGCTCGATATTGTTTCAAGTGTGAACAATACATGCTTTGATTTGAAGAAACGATTGATGCAATTCTAAGTTACTGTTAAAGGATAACATTCATATGTAACTCTATTGCGGGATGCTTTTTATTTTTTAGATCGGGTTGAAAGCTCCAGTAAAATCTTATTTACACATACATACACTTTGTATGTATATGTCTTCTAATCCTTCGAATGGGAAATAATTTATTGCGGTCAGAGGATATTGTTCGAGTCATAACTGTTGCAACAATGACCTCTGCTTGGATCACAAAGGGTTCAATGCAAACCTTGCACTTCCCGGACGGTAAAAAAAAATGCTACCTATAAATTTTGACAAAACTAAAGTTCAGTAGACCTGTAAACTCGACCCGATAAGCTAATGGGTCATCCGAATCCGACTCGTTTCATCCGTTAACAATATTTTTTATTATTTTTTTGCATAGAGTTTATTTTTTGTTGTTAAGACTCTATTGGAATTACTAAAACATCCTCAACTAACGGGTTGACCCAAAATGACCCGTTATTTAACGCATTCATCCGTTAGCGATCCAACCCGTTAAGCATCCACCCAAATATTAATATTAATAGGTCGGGTCGGGTCCAAAATGCCAGGTCTAAAGTTCAGGCTGGTAGACCTGAAATCGGTAGAAACTAGGGATGAGCAAATACCCATTGGTTATGGGTAACCGCGGTTACCCGCCCATTTAAATTAAACGGTTACGGTTATGGGTAACCGTTTAGATAAATAAACGGTTATGAGTATAACCGTTTACCCGTGAAATTTAAATGGACGGTTATGGGTATTAACCGCGGTTATAAACGAGTAACCATTTACCCATTTATTTTATATATGTAAAACTAACACAAACCATATTCTCGTTCCAATAATACTTAGCACCCAATAAATTAGCAAGGAATTCATCGGTCATTTTCTCAATAACACTGCTACAGAAATGATGATTCTCATCATCAAGGAATTGGCCAAATTAATTTAAATTTCTTGCGGGTAACCGTGAAATTGACAGAAATGCTTTGACAAAAATGTCTTCTAAACAATTTTTGTAACCCAATAATACTTAGCAAATATTATATTTACCTTCATTGGTAACAGTTAAAAATATCGTCCGTAAACTATTATTTCAATTATTGAAATGGTATAAGGACTTAAAAAATTAAAATATGGAAATGTATGATGAATGTACCTATAATGGTGTTTAATTGTTAAAAAAAAATTTATGACAATTTTGTTTTAATTTCAAGTTGTTAAAAAACATGTAGACGGGTGAAAAATGGGTAATGGTAAAAAAAAAGAAACATAAACGGTTAAAAAGGATAAATGGGTAAACGGGTATTAAACGGTTACGGTTAAATGAGTATGCGGTTATGGGTATGGTTAACCGTTTATAAACAGTTATGAGTATGGGTATAACTGTTTAGGCAATTATCCAACGGGTAAACGGTTATACGGGTATAAGCATAAACGGTTATGGGTAAATAACCGTGGTTACCTGCCCGTCTTAATCGTTGCCCATCCCTAATAGAAACCTTTGCACACATATGTAACTTATGTCAAAGTGATGTGAATATGTACCGGACAGGATTCTAGTTGCAAACGATGGATGCTAGATGATGTGTGTATCGGTCGATGTAGTGCTAGTTGTAACTTACGCATCCAGTCACTAGGAACTCTATGAACAACTTTCACGAGAACTTTTTTTATTTGGTTGAAACGTTCACACGAATGAAATTCACTAAAGTATGAACAGGAATGGGTCATCACCGGAAACCAAAACCACAAGATGATCTTGCATATCGTCAGATAATAGGGTTAGGCAAGTTCCGTCTGCATCACAATCTGTATTGAGATTTGCTGTCGACAAAAGCTTGAATTGATGGTTTTCTCCCAAGAAAGTCAGTTAACAGTTGAATGGGTTCCCTTGATCCTCCTGGGGCCAGTACCTTGTTTTTGAACTTCATGCCATGACATTTGTTAAGATCTTAACTCTCATGAAACTTTGAAGCATATATATCAGCAGCAAAAACCTCACTCCAAATACGGCTGTGACAAGTGGCTTCGTACCATTGGCACTAGTTGGAACGCTGAGCTGGATCGACATCGTCCAACAACTTAGGAGATATGTTGGACCCCGTGGTCAAACTCATGGAAAAGATTCACAACTTGGGAGAATCTCAGTAGTTTAGGTAACGCCACTAGAATCTGTCGTCATCCATTCTTCGTTGATAATGCACCATTTGAAGAGCCACCACACAGGTATGATTATATTTTCTTTCTCTTGTGTATATATCAGGGTAGAAATGACCCAAAGTTCACCGAAACTTGAGTTGACGCAAACATCAGAATGCCAAGCCTCAGCATCTTCAATTTCTTTATATCCTAAACCAAAAAGGTATTGCACTATCTTGAATACCCCAGATAGAACCAAATTTACTGGAAAGTATTGTTTCTGAGCTCCGAGGTCCACGTTAAACTGCTGTGCTTCAGCCTTGTTGACATAATATGGCAGATCCTCAATTCCAAACGAATGGTCTCCTTCCTCTTTTCTCTTCAAATCTGGTAGCCAAGTCGGTTAAACAAGGAGATGACCTCTAAGAACTCAAAAAACCTTTGAGGGTGCCTCTGCCTTTCTAAGATCAACTGCATAGTCTGCATAACTTGAATAGCCAAGTAACCGAGCAAATTTATGGCTCATTTGGACCAAAACTTCTAAGATAAAACAATCAAATTCTCCACCCCTCTTTCCATAGGCCACCGCTACCATCCTCCTCCTTGTTCCAGCCTCACAAAGTTCAAGTACAGCTGCCAAATGATGACTTTTCATGGTCACCTTGAATAGTTACCATCTGCAATTTTGCCTAAGCTCTTAAGAAACTCTGATGGTAACCCGGCCAACACAGCCTCGGTGAAGAGAAGAAAACTACCGTCCTCATTTAAGTTTTGAACATACAGCAAACTCAGCTCATCGATTTGGACTCTCGCGCGCCGCATTTCCTCCGTCTTAGTTAACGTAAGATTTATTCTGTTGCGTTCAAACTCTCTCATCAAAGGCCTGAGTTCAGTGCTTTGCTTCAGCATTCACCCACTCCTTTCCAGCATCAAAACAAATATGGACTCGGCCTTGGACACGTTTTTACACAAGTCGGGTCCAACTTGGACCGCTTTGAAAATTCAAAGAATTGGATGGGATAGGAACCCCAGTCTAGATCCACGAGTCCAAAGACCCGTATGACCAACCGCAAACAATCACAACTATTTTTTGGCGCGGATGACAAGTATTGCATGAATAATAGTGTCATTCAACGTACTCAGTGGCAAGTTAAGTCTTACTCAAGTTTTTCTCAACTAAACGGAAGATTTATTTATTTTTGCTCAAATTTTTATTTGATCAGTGAATGGCAAGTTAAGTCTTAATCAAGTTTTTCTCAACTAAACAGAAGATTTATTTATTTTTACTCAAATTTTTATTTGATCAGCGAATTACGTTTGTTGTGTTTTTTACTAAACTCTCTTGTACTCACCAAACCAATGTTTTTTAAGTTGGATATTCCTCAAACCGCATGATTCCACTTATATTCCTCAAACCGCATGATTCCACTTCCCAGTCGCTTTCTTATACGGGATGACCCCATGTTTGGTCTAAATCCTGACCAGACAAGGATAAGTTTTTATAATTTTAATGTGAAACAATATTTATGTAAAAGATGAATAAAAATAATTAAAACTAAGGGTAGTTCAGATTAAAAATTATTGAATCGTTAATGTTTAAAAGTGATATTGAGTTCAATAATTTGATTAATTATCAGATGAATAGATTGCTGGTCACTTTTAATTAATTCAATAAATTGGGACCAAACATGGTCAATCATGGAAGCAAAAAAATAATGACAGACGGGTCATATTAGCTTCGATTGGCGATAAGCCAAGTGATAATTAAATAAGATTTAATTATTGTAAACCAAAGTACCCCAAATAAAATAATTGGGTATGATTTATAACGCAGGAATGCCAAAAATTGGCATTGGGTAGAAAAAGGGTTGCGGCCCAGCCTTATTAGGCAAGCTGCAGTCTACAGACAGGCCTTGCAGCACGGTTGCATACCTTATGGGCCTCGGGGAGGCTACAGGCCTCAAGGCCGTGGGTTTGGGGTGAGCCCAGCAGCAAGGGCTGTTGGTTTTGGCCAAAAAGGAGTAAGGGATGCCCGCCCATTCGAAGGCTGGTTTGCGGGTTGGTGCGGAAATCCCAACCAAAGCTGGTTTTCGGGTTTTTAAGTTGATAGAGGCAAGCCCAGCAGCTCTAAGGCTGTTGGCAGTCTGGGCTAAGTGGTGAGCGAAGCCCAGTAAGCTTTTGGCTTGTTGCAGGTGGGCCTAAGGCACATACTGGACCCAACAAGATGCAGGCTTGTTGTAGGGTGGGCCGTGACACGGGACAAAGCCCATCAACACACGAGTTGCTAGTTTTTGGGCCATAGGCGTGAGGGTGGAGCCCAGCAAACGGCTGCAGGCCGTGCTGGAGGTTGGGGCTGCAGGCCCAATCCAAACCAATCCTAGGCCAGAGGCTTGGTTGTTCTCGCACGCAGCAAGCCCATAGGGCTACTGCCTTGGTCCAGATGTCAAAACGACATCGTCCTGGTGGCATGCTCAATGTGGCTGGGCTACAGGTAGGGGTGGGCATAAAAACCGCCAAATAGGAAAATTGAATCAAACTGTGACAAAAAAACCGTAAAAACCCGTGTTGACCAAAAAAGTCAAAATCGGAACAAAAATCGAACCAAACCGTTTCAAACGATTCCGGTTCCAGTTTGGAAATATTAAGAACCGAAGGAACTGGACCGAACCATTTTTAATATAAATGATTTTTTTATTATTATTTTTATGTGCATAAGCTCAATATTTTTCTTCACTTCTCTCCCATTCCTTTGTTGTTTTATCACTTTTCTCCCCCTACATTATTTTTCTCCATTCTTTTTCAATATATTATGCATTATGTACATTTTAGTTTTAGTTTAAGATCCACACTTTGGTCTTGATATGAACCTTTTTATCTTTTGATTTATATTTATATGCACACTTTCTATCTTCCGGTCACAAATCTTGTAGATCTAGTAGTGGAAACTCAAATTTACTTGAATTTATGGTTGAAATATGTGTTTGGTATTAGAATTTGAAAATTAGAAAAAACATATATATATATAATTTTGGTTAGAACCGTAAACCGGCGTGAACCGAACTGTCATGAAACGTATATATATTGGAAGGAAATTATAAATATAGAGGTTTATGCATCATGGAGAATCTTTTCATGTTTCGTGGACATTTCAAATATCTTACTTTATTTTAAGAGTATCTAATTGCCATAAAAAAAAAAGCCTTTGAATTTTGTAGAAGAAAGCCTCCTCCACAATCCTTCAGTTCCTTAGCTCTTGGTAAGAGTGTGTTGATAACATGTTGTATGCCTAATTTACTGAACTATTATAAGGGAATAGGGAGGGGGAGACCGGTGGTCAGAGAGAGAAAGAGAGATTTAATTGTGAGGTGTGTATTATATCACATCATTGTGTCTTTATTTATATTAGTATGATATGTTAAATCCTAACTCTAATAGGATTATAACTCTGATAGGATAATATCTAATCCTATAGAATGTTCCAATATATCCCTAGATACACTAGAATTTACATAATCACATTCATAATCTAATATGACTGCAATAATATTTACATTAAGGAGGTGAATTTGCGCTAAATCACACAATAGGGCGGCCATAATAAATTTGTATTAATTTCGTCATTCATAAGGGTTAAACTTAAAATATCTTACTTACAAGTAAGGACAAATAACATTTGTTTATATGCCCGGGAGCAATGCTCCCGAAATAAAGAAACGGCTAGCCCGAAAGCTCTCAAACGCCCGCCGTTGAAACTGGTCCTCGAGTTGTTGTGTTAGGCAGGTTCAACCATGATTCTTTTTAATTCTCACAAAGAGTTGGAAGCTTGGTGAAAACACCAACACCATCCTAGGAAAGTCCTCTCTACTTTGTAATTAAAATCATTAAGTAATTAGCAAAAGATTTATTTTAACATTGAAGTGAACAAAAGCCACAGTCTATCCAAATTCGTAGTGTTTTTTTGGTACCAAAATTCAAACAATCGAACTATTTAGGACAAGTGGTTATAGCTCAGTTGGTTAATATAATTTGCTCTTCATTCAAAGTTTCGTGTTTGAATTTTGGGTTATAAAAGTTTTTTTTTAATATAACAATGTATTTGTATTAAAGGGTGAGAGATTTGTACTAAGGCACATAATAGGCCAAGATTTTTTATGGTGCTCCGATGTATTGGATAATTCAAAATTTTCAACCATTAGATCTTTGGTCAAGTATACAAAGGTAACGGCTTAAAAATTTGAAGTAGCCTTTATTATGGAGCACCAAAATTTTTGCAATTGGCCAGCCATAATACTAAACATATATTAAGTGTGCATTATTAGGATACCAAAACATGTTTTATTACCTACTAGTAGTTTTTAGGCCTTTTACAGTAGGTTGAGTGATTGTGATACTTATTTATAGGAATCAAGCAACCTGAATTTGAAACGTATAACACTACTGCTACACTAGTGTGAGTTAAATATATTTACATCACACTCATGAGTTTAATATATTGAACTACAAGTTCTATATATTAGTATCACACTTAAATTTTTTGGTTCACTATAAGAGTATGATTCTTATATGAGTTTAATATATTGGGATTATACTCACTTCTTCTGGCCTACTGTGGAAGAAAAAATTTACTTTTGTTTATCGATACTATTTAATAGTATTGTTTGTCATTTATAAGTGAAAAGTCTAATATTAGGTGGATAATACATAGATACTCACCAGTGAGATTCACCTTTTGAGTTTTGTCCAATGATAAATAACACATGTTTTGTTGTTTTAAAAAACAATGAACATCTCATTAATTTTTCTTGGGTTTTAAAAACGAAGAAACACATTAAATTTATAGATTTTTTTAAATAAACGATATTATTTACATTAAGTAAGAAGGGGTGGATTTAGCCTCATAATAGGTTAGCAATAATATGGTTAAAATTTGTTTTTAGCGAGAATCGAACCTAGCACCTCTCACTCACAAGTGAAGAATATCATTAGATCCTAGTATTGAATGAAAAAGAATATCTTTAAAGTTCTAGATTTAGCTAAATCAGGTGTACTCACTTTCTGATTTTGCACAATAAAAAATACCTCTTGTTCATTGTTTTTAAAATCCAAGAAACACTAATAACTTTTCAATTCTTTAAATAATAAAATATACGTTAAAATATCACAAAAATTAAAATTATTTAATTTTTGTGCATATAGACCCCACGCTGATCTTTTAAATTTGTTTCTTCCAAATTTGTTTGCTTACTTTTGGCTCAAAAGCTTCCTTCCCACGTGCCCTCCCTCTCTGGCGTTTTTGTGAACCTTATGCGCCTCCTAACCTCTCTCTCTCTCTCTCTCTCTCTCCCCAATCCTCCTAAAGCATAACGCCAACATACAACAACCCCAAGAACACAGATTTGGGGATAACGAAACTCCGAGGATTCAACCCAAATCGACGAAGATAACATCTTCGGAGCTTCGTTTATCCAATTCTATATCTCGGGTCGGATTCTGTTCCAGCATCGATTGCCCATCTCTCCTTCTCCAGCTCCAAAACGGTGCGTCTTTTCTGCTATCCTCTCAGCTGCTTTTACATTCCATGGCAAAACAATGCTCTCATGCTTCCAAGTTCGATTTTTTTTTATTCGTTGTAATTCGTTTGTGATATGGGTACCTTGTGTTTTTGCTCAGAAGTGGATTTTTCGTGTAATAATGTATGATGGTAACTGAAATTTGTAGAGATTATTAAGAAAAGTTGCCTAATTATGGTAAAAAAAAAAATCAAAATTTAGGGGATATTTAAGCGTTGTTATTGTGTATGTAGCTAAAAGCTCACATCTTTGTGATGAAATTCAATTTTTTGTTACCATTTTTCAGGTTAAAGAGCCATACGCCTCGGCCCGGAGTTGAACAGACTCAGGAGCAGTAGGTTTTAGGTTAATGTGGTAAATTAGATGTGCTGAGAGTGATGAGACTTTGTCTTCTATATCAAATTTCGGGTCTGGTTTTCTTTGGGAGGGCGATTGAATCAAGGGTATTTTACATAAGGAGCTAAAATGCGGTCCGGGATACTTCCCAAGGTGAACACTGCTGTATGTTCTAGTATTTGGAGAGTGATTGGCGGGAGCAGGCCAGGAAATTCCAAAACTTTACTACCTTGTCGTGGGAAATTCTTGTCTCGGAGTTTAGGGTTGTCTTGTAGTTTACCGTATTCAACCCCTTTGATATCAGACGCAACTAGACATAGTTCCAGTCCTCTGCGTAAGGGAAAATTTATGGCTGCTTCAAGTTCGGCACCTGTCTTTGGAGACGTTTATGTTGATGACTTAATTTCAAGTTGCGGCAATTCATTAGACCTGTCAAAACCTACGGGTGTTTATTTTAATGATAGACGGCAGAGCAGTTTCCAGAAAGCCAGCTTGAGTTTGAGAAAAAAGGAATCATTCAACAGCCGTCTGATCTCTGTGCATGTTGGTCCTTGGTTGAGAAATTTTTATACCACATCTTCTATGTGCTACGCTACTGGTGCTGCTCATAATGTGACATTTGATGGAAACTCCAATGATGAACAACCCGCAAATTCCACCATTTTGTCTGACCAGTATGTGCTCTCATCTGTTGTTTACTTTGCCTCTTTTGTTGTTTGGCCTTCATTTTCATTATCTTAAGAGTCTTCAGTGTGTTTTCATATGCTCCACACTCATGGATTCAATTCTTTTTGTTTGGAAAGGAATTAAGGGTTATCTTCTGTGCACTTGTGTGCTCGCTTGTTCGTTTATTTATTTGGAAAAAAAATTTGAACTTGGCAAGTCCCAGAAGGTAGAACACACGGGCTTGATTAGTGTTTACTTCTTTTGAATTGAGCAAGAACAATCTCAAACCAATATAGGCGATTGGTGTCCTTGATGCTTGTATATATAGCAAATTAGAAAACACACCCCCACAACAATAAATTTGATATAAAAACATTTCAAGAACTCAATTGGGCAAAACCCCCCATTGTTATCCACTTGTCATGTTCTAATTAATTCATAGTTGCAAAATTCCTTTACTGCTCTTCTACCATTGCAAAGTAAGAAGGGTGTTAATCTAAAGCATTGGGTTTGAAGTTTTTTTCTCTAAAGTGTATTCTTATCAAGGGCTTATCTGTGAAAAGGCCTTTTGATGTATATTGCTTGGTTTCATTTTCAGACCAAAAGCTCTGAAGCTGCTTTCAGGATCATGTTACCTGCCACATCCAGATAAGGAGGCGACAGGAGGAGAGGATGCCCATTTTATTTGTGAAGATGCACAAGCAATTGGTGTAGCAGATGGTGTGGGTGGATGGGCAGATGTCGGTGTCAATGCAGGATACTTTTCTCGTGAACTTATGTCTCATTCAGTGAGGGCTATTCAAGAGGAGCCTGAGGGCTGCTTTGACCCTGCCAGGGTGTTGGAGAAGGCCCACTCATGCACCAAAGCAAAGGGTTCTTCAACAGCTTGCATCATTGGCCTAACGGAAAAGGTTTGTTGTTTTCAGTTTGACTAACCATTCCTGCCGACCTCTAAAATTTATTGTCGGGATGCTTTTTTCATTTTGATTATTTAAGAAAGATGTGACCTGGTTTGTAGAGACAATCATCTGTGCCTGCCTTATACTTCTGAAATAAATTTACAGAAATGATCTTAGTGTTTATTGTCTATCCATTACTATATGCAAATCAGGGTTGGGAATGTGTCAAGGAAGAACGTAATTACTTCCCTAAACTGGACTTAATTATAGAACGGTTCAAGAGTCTTGTCATAGACCATACCTGCTTTGTAGAAAACCACAAATTGACGAACACCACATAATTACTTCCTTCAATTGACTGTTGGCTTGGCATGTTAAGTTGCAAGCCTTACTTGTATATAAGTGAAAGTATATCGAGTAACCTTGAAATATATGTATAGTAGAGATCAAATATAGGCTGGAGATGCTCAGCCCTGGTGATTCAAACTTGAACAGTATGCATGATGAAAGTTAGAACAACATTTTTGCTGGTCTGCAAGATTCCTTGAGTGGTTTCCTGAGAGTAATAAGCCAGGAAACGTTTACATATGGTAAAAATGAGCGCGTTTCTCACTTGATTCTACTTCTAACAGGGACTACAAGCTATTAATCTTGGGGACAGTGGATTCTTAGTTGTTAGAGATGGATGTACCGTCTTCCAATCCCCCGTGCAGCAACATGGCTTCAATTTTACATATCAGCTGGAAAGTGGCAGTGGGGCTGATTTACCAAGCTCTGGACAGGTCAGTCAATTATTGAGTGCCATAATAGTTGTCACTTGCGTAACCAAAGTAAAACACAGCCACCCCTGAATGAACTTGCTTTGACTGCATACTTTCTAAAACCGCTGCTTCCGATATACTTGCAGTGGAGAACTAGCCTTAAGATATGATATATTGTATTTTCTTAATCCCAAAATTTGTGAAATCGTCGTGAGCTTAAAGGTTTCTTATCCCCATCACTCTTACTTTAGATGTGACGTTAACGAAAATGTTACAGTATGTCACTTTCCCATTGTAAAATTCCTTGACCAACTAGCTTCTAATTGCGACTCAACTTGCACCAGGTATTTTTGATTCCTGTTGCCTCTGGGGATGTCATCATAGCAGGAACGGACGGGTTGTTTGACAACTTGTATAACAACGAGATTACTGCTGTTGTCGTTCATGCGGTAAGAGCTGGCTTGGCACCACAGGTAACTGCTCAGAAGATAGCGGCTCTGGCGCGCCAGCGAGCACTGGATAAGAACAGGCAGACACCATTTTCAACGGCAGCTCAAGAAGCAGGGTTCCGTTATTACGGAGGCAAGCTTGATGACCTTACCGTTGTTGTGTCCTATGTAACTGGCCCCACTAAGGTGTGAGTGAGTGAGTCTTGTAATCGGGCTTAGAGAACCCATTTCGTTTGTAAATCTGTTCTTCACATCTGTTTGTAAGGTGGCTGGTGGAGCTGAGAAGCTCATTACTCTTGATTTTCCATGAAACCCACATAGAGCTGTAATTCCATGGGTTTTGTCGATTGCTATCTGAGATATGATTTTCATTAGTGTCAAACATTATGCATTTTCACTTTAAATAAGTTCCTTTTTAGAAATCTAAAAGTGTAATTTAACAAACTATTTTTCTTTGAAAAGGACGATATTTACATTAATCTAATTTAAAATACACGGAGGAGGATGATATTTTACTTTAATTTATTTCAACTAAGAGGAGTTCAAACTTACTTTTAGGGATTACCATTTGTTTTAGTCAATTTGACTACGCTAAATGTAGTTTGACTACGCTAAATTTAGTCAATTTGACTACGCTAAATTTAGTCAATTTGACTACGCTAAATATTCGATTCAGTGTGTGATCAAATATTCTTTAAACAAGTTATGTTTCTTATGTACAAGTTAATGACCTTTATCTTCTATTTTTCTCTTATCTAAATTAAAGTAAAATTTGTTTTGGATTTAGGCCATAGAAGTTTATTACATTAAAAAACGTACCTAAACTTAGACATAGGAGGCAGCAAAAGTTATTATTCTATTAACAAAACATGCACCAACCCAAACTCAAAAGACAGAACAGACGAGCTAACTAGAGAAACTAGATCTCAGTTAAACCTTCAATGCACTCAGATACCTCCTTCCCTCATCCGCATTGAAGCCTCCGCCTCCACCCTCTTGCTCCTCTGGTTGTCCTGCTCTGCCTTGCCTTTCTTGTTGTTGTCTTCGAGCCTCTTCCTGCTCCCTCTGCGCATCTTCCTCTCGCCTTTCCCATTCCTCTTGTTGCCTCCTCTCCCTCTCTCTTTCTTCCTCGTGTCTTCTTTCATCGCCTCCTTGCCTGCCCTCCTCTTCTTGTTGCCTACCCTCCTCTTCTCTCCTTGCTGCTTGTTCTTCTCGCTCCCTTGCTGCTTCTTGTTCTTCTCTCTCCCTTGCCGCTTCTTGTTCTTCTCTCTCCCTTGCTGCTTGCTCCTCTCTCTCCCTTACGGCTTGCTCCTCTTGTTCCCTTGCGTCTTGCTCCTCTCTCTCTCTTGCGGCTTGCTCCTCTTGTTCCCTTGCGGCTTCCTCCTCTCTCTCCCTCGCCGCTTCCTCCTCTCGCTCCCTAGCGGCTTGCTCCTCTTGTTCCCTTGCGTCTTGCTCCTCTCTCTCTCTTGCGGCTTGCTCCTCTTGTTCCCTTGCGGCTTGCTCCTCTCGCTCCCTCGCCGCTTGCTCCTCTCGCTCCCTAGCCGCTTGTTCCTCTCGCTCCCTAGCCGCTTGCTCCTCTCGCTCCCTCGCCGCTTGCTCCTCTTCTCGTTTACTTGCTTCCTCCTCCTTCTCTCTCTCTTCCTCCTGTCTCTCTCTTTCCTCTTCTTCCCTCTTTCTCTCTTCCTCCTGTCTCTCTTTTTCCTCTTCCTCCCTCTTCTTAGCTTCCTCTTCCTCCCTTTTCTTTTCTATCTCTTCCAACATCGCTCTCTCCTCTTCTTCAGCACAAGAAGTACAATCTATTATAAACGAATCAGCCTGTGCAGACAAAAGCTGATCAATGGTTGTGCTGGTAACATTAAACGACGCCGCCAAGACTAGTTTGTCCAAATTCTGCAGAACCGAGTATTTTCCGGCCAAAAACTGAGGATAGTTTTTCTTTTCTGTTGTGCTAAACCCCATGAACACAAGAGAGTCATTGTTAAATGACATCTGAGCCATTGGATGGAACCTAGGCACAGAGAATACATCTCCTTCATGAACCCTAAACCGCATGTTTCTGCACTCCGATTTATTTGCTTCGGTGCTTGAACAAACCACTCTAACCATCCCGTGCCCTTGTAGTACTACTGTTATCTCAGTTGCCCTTGGATTCCAATGAGGCCCCATCATTGACCCCTTAAATAAACAAAAAATAAATAAAAAAATTCCACATTAATTAAAATTAAAGCATTCGACTGGTTATACACTCTAATTAACATTAGATCAAAGACAGACCTTTGTCAAATTCACCATGAAAAAACCAATGTTTGATCCCTTTAACAAGTGGGAGCTTTTCTTGTTCACAGTTAGGCTCCAACCATTGCAATTCTTGAAATCCGGATCCTCATCAAAAATATTATATGCTGTTGTTTCCTCCTTCTTCTTACTGTTGAATGCAATGCCATCATTTCCTAGTAGAAACGTTTTGAGGAATCGAGCCTCCAAATCCCAGAAAGTTTCTTTCTTTGTTGGAATTGCATGGACAAAGGCGGATTGGTCCGTTCCATTTACTATTGATTCTATCACTTCCTCAGAGACCTAATAATCAACAACCATTTTGCATGAAACTAAAAATGCTTATTTCTGATGACATAATGAGAACTTCCATTGTTTGATTCTGGGTTGGAGTGGCTCATACCTTAAAAGCTGACCGAAGCAATTTCGGATCAAATCCTCGGACCAGGTCCCTAATGCTGGAGTATGCCCCTACTGCTGGATCCTGCACAAGTTTTGTCGTCATAATAAAAAGGAAATTTTGATAAAAATGGATGAAAATGTCCTAACAATTTATGGTAAATTACGAAAGTAACAAAGAAAAAGAATCAGAAATAGGCCTTCTTACATATAAGTCATCATCAGAGTTGCTTGTAAAGATTGCATTAATTCTCAGCTTCTGGCGCTCAGTCTCTAAGTTACTTTGTACAAAGAAAACAGAGCCAGGGGTGAGCCTATAGAGATCACCTCTCTTTATATCCACTCTCCTAATTTTATCATCATCAGTCCAACTCAACCTCCCACTCCCTAACACCCAAAAAACAACAATAAGAAGACCAACTAAGATAAAATAAATTGTAATTTTATCATAATAAAACTATTTATACCCGCAAAACTGGCACACTTATTAATACTCTTAACATATACCCTCTAATGGAGATGAGTTGCTATTGTACGTGGGCCTTTGTTTGTACAATTGTATAGGATCAAAATTAAGGAAATTTTCCCTCACAACATAAAAATGAATTAAGATGTTTTCATCAGGGTTTTATATTCACAGTCGGAAAACATAAGTATTTCTTGGACTTGAAATTTGGACCATTAATCAAGTTTCAGATTCGTAAGCATTTCTTAGATTGCGAATTTGGGCCATTTGTCAAACTTTCTGATTCACAATCGTACAACATAAGTACATGCATTTCTTGGACCATGAATTTGAACCATTTCATCAAGTGTTCAGATTTACATGCATACAGCATAAACATTTTTCAAGATGGTGAAATATGGTTATTTATGTTTCAGATTCATAGGAGGGCAATATATATATATATAAGCAATTCCCAACGCAATGAAAGGGTAAATATTGTAAATGTCGGTTTCATATTCACAATCAAACAACATAAACACTTCTCTAACAACACCAGCCTGGCTCCTAGTAATCATTTGATGGAATACTTGTTACCTGTGTTGACATAGAAAATCATGTCTGCATGCAGAAGAACAGGAAGGAAGAGTGAGTTGGGTTCCAAAGTAATGAACTGAATATGGTAGGGTTTCCTGTGTCCGTCATTCACATCAACGGACCAGACCTCTCCGTACTCAGTCGAAACCAGCGACCGCCGTTGATCTTTCTTCACCAGAGACCCAGCCGGAGCACCACCTTCGCCGCCTGAACCAATTTCCCCTTCATTTTTCAGTGCATTTGCTGCATGCAAAGACACAGAAACAGAAAGGAGGAAGAAGAAGAAGAAGAAGAAGACGAAAGCTTTTCTGAACATTTTGTTAGATTTGCATTGAATTGAAAGGAAAATAGAAGAAAATTGGGTTTAGATAAACGAGAGAGTAGGCGTTCCAATCCGGAAAGAAAGTAACGTTGTCTGTTTGCATGGGCACGTGGCCGTTGATCGAGGCACGTGGCATGTGATTAGGTCTTTCGTCTACCCGTGGAGACCATGCAGTTGTTGATGGAACACTGACTTTTTTTAGGTCAAAGGGTAGATTTCATTCCCAAAAAATTATACAACCAAAGAGTATATAGTTTAGTCTTTGAGAAAAAAAATGGTGGAACCCATGAAAGAAATTAGCTTATTGAAACAACAATGGGGGAAATTTGAGGAAGCCAAACAACTACTTAGAGCCATTGCTGGATGAGGTGCATCGGCAACAAAAGGTTAGTAATGGGGATCCTTCGGGACTATGAAAGTAAATTGTGATGGTACGTGGTTAAAGAAATCCGGACGAGGAGGGTATGGATGGGTGGTACGGAAGTTCGCAAGCATTTTTTAGGGGGCTGAGGGAGTGGGGAATTTCTCATGCAAATCTAGTCTAATGGCAAATGCGGAATCGGTGCGCGTGGCTTTGTTGGTTTGTATTGATATGGGGTTTGATGCAGTTCAAATTGAATCAGATTCTAAAAGAAGTGTGGATATGATTAACGGCAAGGCTCAACCAAATGTTGCAATTGATGCACTCCTTCTTGATATTCAATATGGGAAGCAGTGGTTAAGGTCAGTAGATGTCATTTTTGCTCCTCGTATTTGTAATACGGCAGCACATCTAGTGGTCATGTTTGCCTTATGGGAGGGAGGCTCTTATGGATGAGACTATTTCGAGCCAAAGTTGTTGTTTAACATTGTGGGTGCAAAAATTAAGGCTCAAGCAATGAGCCGCAATCTAAATTTGGGGGAGTGAAGCTAGAATAAAAGAGCATGATCAAACACTTCTATGGAATATGGTATATGGAGAAATAGAGGGAAAGTGGAACTTGGAGCCCAAGTATTATATGTCTATAAAGGAACTAGAATCCCACGAGAACAAAGGAAAAAAGGGAAGTATCAGATAGTTTTACAATGTCTTGCAATTATTTTGAACAAAGACTAACTTGAGTGTCAGAGTGTTTTTTTGCAGGTCCCCTCCTCCCTTATTGATGGCGAGCGAAGATGGCGTCGTGGACTTCTCATCACAGTTACATGATTTACTTGTTGGAAGATTGGAAGATCTGAATTTTTCTAGTCCAATAGTTGGCGTCGTCTGTAGAAAACTTAATAAACCGTATGGAGAAGCCGTGAACGCCATCTAAGCTACAATGGGGGCATGGATTAAAACCCCCAACAACGAAAATTCTCTGCCCCCTTTATGATTTCACGAATTGGCAAGAAAAGTCACAATGTCGCAAGCGACCTAGGATGGATTATGGGTGAGTGTTGAAGGAAGAAAGACAAATCAGAAATGCATGATGGTTGCTGGACGTGAGACTAGCCGAGAATTTGGGGCACGACGTACATCACGCGAACAAGAAGATGAGAATTTATGTAGTATTTATTAGCAAGAAATTAAAATAACTTTTATGATAATATAATCCTAATTAAATATCAACTATATATACTAATAGTTGTTGTTATTAATTTGGAGTCCTGGTATAAAGTAATGATTCAGAGTTCAGCGTTGCACCAACCAACTTTGGCAGCGTATGAGCCTCCATCCTTGCCCGCTGCTCCATGGACGTTGTTTATTCTACAAAGTGGGCATGAGTCAAAGGCCCCAAACAGATAAGTTTTATGATTTCTTATACAATTTCATGAAATTTATGGCCTTTTGTCATTGCACTTCGTGCAGTAGCACAAGAGGAAAGAGATTCACTCACTTCAGAATTTTCCATTAAAAAGTCCGTAAATTTCGAGTATAACCACATTTCATATCGGTGTATGTACGCAGTATTAGCATTCAGTTATGATATGGTTGACAAACCATCAGAGTGGGGGGCGTGCTTTTAACGATGATATTTCTTTCGTTCGGTGTGACAAAAAAGGTGAAACCCTTACCAGCAATTCAAATAATAGGAAACAATTTGTTAGTAAGCAATTGAATGGGAGAAGGACCTTTGACAATCCAAGTGTTGAAAACTTGAAAGTGAAACTAGGCTGAAGCAACGCAACTCATCCCCATCAGCATGCGAGTTTTTGTCCCCCGCGACTGCTCCAATCCACTTCATTGTTAAAATGAGACGATTGGTTAGTCTCAGGCTTGGAGCCATCGAACAATGCTAATTCAAAGGAGCTAATAAAGCCATTAAGCACCAATTAATTGGAAATGGAGCATGATCTAAACCCCATGCAAGGAAGATTTCTTCTCTTTTATTATTTCAAGGTTATTGCCTGAAGTATGCATTTTTATCATAGCATGTAACAAAATGGTATGGTAAGACATTTTACTATGGGTCTTCTTTAATACAGCTTAAGATGAGGGAACGAGTATCATCCCTTCATGGCTTTGAATTGTACAAATGAAATGTTTAAAATTCTCAAATGTCATTGATAGGTATCTAAGTTTTCCAGTAACGTATGCAGTCGTCCAATTGTGCAAAAGTCATATTTGTGTAGTGAAATTTTTAATAACCAATAGAGAGAGGCAGGAGCTCAAGGCAATAGAGCTGCTACTTCTAGTCTAGGTTATGTATGATGGTTGTAATTGAAAAAGACATTTACCAAGAACGACAATAAAATTATTCATAATTCATGCTTTCATATTCGTTGTCTACTGAATGGAGCAGATCCAATGAGGGCAAGCAACTAACATTCAGATGTCTAATTCTCACAAGGTGCATTAAATGTAAGGCACTGTCTCAAGAGTTATCTGTAGATGAGAAAAGAAGGAAATAAGTAATGCACATCCCTGCATTATGTGTTCAATAGCTTGCATAGTGAGGGCAATTAATATTCAACTCCAAGGTGCAATCATGGCCGCAGGCTGAACTCATGACCGAGTATCATTTCCATGGTCGAAGACCGAACTTATGGCGCAAGTTAAAGCCTCTAAGAGAAGAATTCTTTTGGCCCCCTCTTTTACAATCTCATTTGCATGAAACGATATTGTTATAGGTTATAACATTGTAGGTGTTAGAGGAATTTCTTAGTCACCTAACAAGATAAGACTTCTCACCATATTCTAATTTTTGACAATAGGACATTGAAATGATTTTCAATTATCAAATATTTTCTGAGCGGTCAATTTCCATTAAGCTTCATAGGCTTAATATAACAGGAAAGCAATGCTATTCATGGGACATGACACACTCTGGTATATCAACTTCAATGGAAGTTATATACATGACATTGCATGAAACTATAATATGACTACTGCATACACTGACTTGCAGATAGTGTGAAAATTGATGTGGTTGCATTGCTTTTGCTTGTGGAAGTTGAAGCTCCCATATAAATATACTAGTTTCTTTTTTTTTGTTTCTCCTTGCATAGCTCTCAATGCATGTCAATATGTGGAACTTGATTCATTATCCATTGACATCAGGAGTGCAGGCCCCCATACCTCACTTGAACTAGATTTTTTTACTTATTTGATATATGGATCTGGGTTCATTGCTTATTGATATATTGTAGAGAAGATACACTCTCATGCCTCACTTGAACACCAACACAGTTAGTGATTTTTTTACTACATGTATTTCATAACCTTGGGACAATGCTATCAATATGTATATGTGAATATGCAGAGTTGAATTGCTCTTATATGCACAAGTAATTCTCACAAAGGGACAAAACTTTTGCTTGACCAAGTTGAGTCTAACAAAAATTTGTTGAAGACATTTGTGTAATCAGGACATGGGATATGAGAATATTGAAAAGCCACTTATAGGTAGTGTACTCAAGACTTCTGAGCAAAAGAAGAACACTCTACATCAACTCCATTGGCGACGAAGTTGCCTGAGAGGAATGTTCGAATAGAAGAATCCAACATGTGAATGTTTAAGGCGCAACAACTATGGGTGCCGCACTAACTTGCGTACGTGCTAAGGTCCAACTTTTTTCCACTATTACTAGAATGATTGCTTATGAATGATTTATCTAGTATCTATGAATTAGAGACCAATGATAAAAAATATAAAATTAAGCTAACGTCTCAAAATTTAAGATTGAAAATCGAAGTTCACATGGGTTAAGTCCGAATTAAGATCGATAACCCAAGATGAAACAGGTTAAGACCGAATCAAGAGTGATAACCCGAATGGACTATGACTGAATTAAGATAAAAAAACCCAAGATTGAATGGGTTAAGACTGAATTAAGATCAATAACCCGAATGGGTTAAGACCAAATCAAAATCGAAAACCCAAGATCAAATGGGTTAAGACCGAACTAAGATCGAAAACCCAAGATCGAATGGGTTGAGACCAAACTAAGATCGATAATCCAAGGTCGAATGGGTTGAGACCGAACTAAGATCGAAAATCCAAGATCGAATGGATTGAGACCGAATTAAGATCGAAAACCCAAGATCAAATGGGTTAAGACCGAATTAAAATTGAAACTTAAGACCAAATGGGGTCAAAAGGATCGAGATCGAACACAAACTTAGGCAGTAAACACAAAGATCATAAAATGCCGAATGCCTAAGACTGAGGGTCAAAGACCCTAGATTGAATTATGGCCAAAGCCCAAGACGGAGGGTTAAAAACCCAAAACCCATGGTCGAATACCATATGATCGCCTCGAAGGCTAAATTATGATCGTGTGATCATATCCGAAGGCTAACTTATGACCGTGTGATCGTAGCCGAAGGCTAAATTATGACCAAGTGATTATAGCTAAAGGATAATATACGACTGTGTGATCGTAGCCAAAGGCTAAACTACAATCGTAGCCGAAGGCTAAACTTATGTTCGAAGATCATCCACATGAAATCTTACATGTTTGGTTATATCATACCAATGTTGTCATATGAATTTTTGCAAAAGAAATATTTTTCCTCTACATATTTAGATATGTGTTTGTAGAGAAAAAAAAGGCATCTGTGGGTGCAAAAATTAAGGCTCAAACAATGAGCCACTAACTTAATTTGGGGGAGTGGAGCTAGAATAAGGGAGCATGATTAAACACTTCTATGGAATATGGAACATGGAGAAATAGAGGGAAAGTGGAACTTGGAGCCCAAGTATTTTATGTCTATAAAGGAACTAGAATAAAGGAACTAGAATCCCACGAGAACAATGGAGGAAAAAATGGGAAATATCAGATAGCTTTACAATGTCTTGCAATTATTTTGAACAAAGATTGACTTGAGCGTCGGAGTGTTTTTTTGCAGGTCCTCTCCTCCCTCATTGATGGCGAGCGAAGACGGTGTCGTGGACTTCTCATCACGGTTACATGATTTACTTGTTGGAAGATTGAAGAATCTGAATTTTTCCACTCCAACAAATATTTTAGAGTAAATTACAAAAAACTACATCAACTATTGGTGTCACGACACTTTCATACTTCATCTTTTAAAATTGATAATATCATACCTCATTTTATGAATTTGTGCCAACGTCACACCTTCGTCAGTTTTCTGTTAAGTTTGACCTTTAAGTTATGAGCTGGCAGGTGTGGGAACCACATCCTTACCCAACTGAATTAAAAAAATTAATTAAATACTAATAAATATGTTTCAACAAAAAAAAACTAATAAATATAGAAAATCATTTAAAAATATTATTAAGAAAATGTAGGACCCATCCCCATCCCCCACCTTTTCCCGTCCCCTACCTTTGTCCCTTCGAAGATCTTCTACCTAAATAGAGGCCCAAGACCTCTCCTCCACTGACACCCCATCCAAATCCCCACCCACTCATCTTTTGATCCTCGCCAATCCCGAGACTCCGACCACTGCCACTCCTTGCCATCCTCAACCGTATCCCACCTCCGACGCCGATGTCATCCACGTCTTCAGCTATTCCAACTAGTTCTCGCCTGACCACATCCACCACTGCGAGGTCCAGTTTCTCCCCGAGTTCTTCGATTCTCGATCCCCTTCGAAAAACCCTAGCCTCTACAAGTACTACCACAACACCATCATCGTCGAATCCAAGGCCGTCCCTTCTCGGAAGCTCACCTTCACGGAGGCCCGCAAATCTCTAGTTGGCGACATCGGCTCCGTTCAAAAGGTTTTCAAATTCCTCGAGGTGTGGGAGGACAACAGCAAGGCCGTCGGTGCTTCTTCTAATGGAGGCGGTGCCAAGGAGAGCCCCAAGAAGAGGACCTGCAATGGCTGCAAGTCTGTTTGAAGCATTGCCTCAACTACGGAGAATTGAAATTGCCCCAAGAAGAGGGCACATAATTAAGGTTTTCTATTTGAAATTGGCATGGAGATTTGAAATTTAGGGTTAGGGTTCGGGGGGAATTGGGGTTTTCTGTTTGAAATTGGGGAATTAGGGTTAAGGTTTGGGTCGAAGAAGGGAGGGGATTCTGAAACAGAAAGAGGGACAAAGGTAAGGGATGGGACGGGACGAGTGCGAATGGGGAAAGCCAGGAGATGGACGGAGGAGGGAGATCGCATCCCAGAGAGAGGGTGGTGGAGGAAGGTTGGGGGGACGGGGAAGGGTTTGGTGGTTGTTTAAGAGAAGAAGAAAAAGGGTTGGTGCGGGTGGAGTCCATTTTTTAATTTTTTTAGTTTTTTCAAATTTTGAATATTTAATTATTAAAAATATATTTTATTATTTTTTAATCCAGGTGGATTAGTGAG